>NW_015090893.1:14581393-14674105 GCF_001431845.1 Calidris pugnax | reverse complement strand
CCAAAAAAAAAAAAAAAAAGTCAATTCTCTTTATTGGGCGTTTGTTCGGTGGCTCGCAAAGGTTAGCACAGGCTACCCCAGCGCTGAACTTACTCCCCACTAAGTACTTAATTGCGGTAAGTTATGTTGCCTCGGCACTTAGAGCTGTGTCCCGGTGACTGATGACACGTCACCTCCACCTCTGTAGGATCTTTAAGAAATTCTTATGACTGACGCTTTGTGCTGCTACCTTGTGACTGTTGGCTGTAAATACACCAGTGCCCGAGTTCCTCTATCTCCTGGGTTTTCCCTTCAGCATACCTCTGATGTAGGAAAATATATAGACTTGTTTTCGTGAATTTTGGGTACCTGTGATTATCTTTTTTAAAATTACCTCTGAAATTCTGTTACGCGGTAAAAAGGTCTTGTAGGTTGAGTTAACATTTTCACTTTATAATTTTGACAGTGCAATATAGTACAGTTGAATTCATCAGGTTTTCCTGTTTTCTGTTACAGAGATTTTGAGGGTCTCAGTTAAATCATCCTATTTGCAGACTGATTACTACAGAGGGAATGAATTACTCTGGGCTTAAATTATCTTTCTGGGAACAGATTTTAATCTTTCCCCTTTTATTGTATGGAGTCCTGTGGAAATATTATATCCTGTTCAACTATATTTTTTCAAAATGTTTTATATTTTCATCTGTGTTTAATGAAGCAGGATAAATATTCCTCACTTTTTGAACTTTAGAAATCGGTAGAAGTAATGTCTTTTCCTGCTCTTTGTCAGATAATTTCTTCCATAATATGAGGAAAGACTGAGGATTCATTTTACTTTTCCAAAAGAAAAAACGAGCATGAACTCTTTCATGCATGAGCTGTTTTTTTTCCCATGTTTGTGTAGCTTTTAGCGTGCTGGGTTAGTTAGAGGTACCAACTTCTCAACTATGCAGTGCTGGGATTTAGCTCAGCCCCTGCTCCTCAGACCTCAGGGACAACCAAGATTTCAAAACTATTTCTGTGGCTCTGGCTGGGACGAGGTGCTCTCTGCCCAGGGCGTGTGCAGGCACTTTGAGTCAGGAGCATGAGCATCTGACATTAGGGCTTGGACTCTTTTCCAGGAGACATTGAAGTAAATTTGGATGATTTAACACCTGACCTGGGGACACCAAAATACTTATCATGTTGAAGGTCACATTTGATCACTCTAGTCATGAAGGATATGAGAGCAGAAGACAGCTCGAGGGAAATATTCTTCATTTTTATGAGATACCGTAGGATCCCACCATGCTTGTAGAATATATAGATTAATGTGTAGTGCAGGGAATTGGTTCTTTTCTTCATGTCTTGTTTAATAGAAAATAAAAAGGATCTATATCTACAACATATGAAGAAATGCAAGGTGTATTCAAACTGGAGAGCTGCAAACTCTGCTTTCTTTGGCACTGGGTGAAAAACAGACAGGAAGGAAAGAGAGAAGGAGGAGGAGAAGTATTTATTCCCTGTGTGTGACACTGCTTAGATAAATACCTCCCAGATGATCTATCATGCCATTAAGTACTACACTCAGTTGTGGTCTGCTGCTACATTTGCAGTTTTATTTGAACTTTCAGGTTGTCCGTGAAGAACTGATTATATTTGAATACCAATCAAAATTACATTTTCTGTAACAGGACACTTGTTTTCTTATCTCTTGTTCTACAAGCTATTGTTTTTCAATGAATTCAAAACAGCAAAGGTCAGGATTTGTTCAATAACATTAGCTGTGATTACAGAGAGGGAGCTGGAATAGAAGCTGGAAGCCAGCCATTAGCCATGGCAAGCTCTCTTCTTTCTTCTTGCGAGGTATCACTTGTTCATGAAAGAATATTAACATCCTTTGTCTATTCTTTCTATATATACACTATTGGAAATGTGCAATGTTGGTCTTAATAACAACATCCCATTCTTTTCTATCTCATAGTTGTCAATAAATCATTTGTTAAATGAATCAGGCCTTGTGAACTTGTACTGGCAAGATTGATTTCTGCGTGACATTTCTTTAGGAAATGAATTAAATCTTAGAAAGAAAAATGTGTGCACAGTGGCAAAGTGTGCTTTCACAGAGAGGGTATTTATGATGAATAGAAGGAAGATAGAGTACACATGCTTCAAAGAACACATTCTTGTAATGATGCACAGTACTAATATGATCTGAAGTAAAGATGGTAAGATCAGAAGCTTTCAATGCAGGATGATTACCATTTCCTTTGAAAGCATTATTTACTGTAAATTCCTGAGATACTTTTAGAAATACATTGAGTTCTTTCATTGTAATTTACATAAGTCCTTATTTTTTGTCTCTCTTTGGTATCTGTCAAAATAATTGGGCTTTCAACAGTGCTTTTTAGAGACAGGTGGCTATGAATCCAAGGGTGATTTTTGCTCTGTACTGCCTGCCTTTACGACAACTGAAGGAGGCTCCTCTTGCATTATTACCTGTATGGGAGTAGCTCTGTGATTCTGCCTGCTGTGCAAAAGAGTGACTGTGTCTGTCCTTCACAAATTACACAATTTGTTACACAAATACTTAAATCCAATCTCCTCTTGCTGTCAGTGAGGGTTTCAGGAAGAAGAAAAGAATTTCCCAGTGACTTGTGTAAGATTTTCTTAACAGTATAAGTGCATTTCTCTTACGTTTCGTTACTTAGAGCTATAGCAAATGAACACATAATTTTCAAAAACTGATGTTTGTAAAAATATTTGAGAACTTTACACTTGCAAAAAGTATAAATTTTCATTTCTCACACTAGAAGGCTTTGTACTGCTCTTATATGGGAGCAGGGTAGAGAAATGCCCACTGCAAAAGTTTAACCCCACTGTCTTGATTGCAGTAGCTTATTCTGAAAATCTTGGGTTGACTTCCAAATCCATTTTACAACCATTTAGCCAAGAAAATACTATGCGGTGAGCTGAAATCTATGCTTTTCCAATTTATGCGAGTATAAATCTCGACTAGTGCACTTGATCTGTATATAATGTAATCCTTTCTATGCATTTCACCTTCACCATGGAATAAAAGAAATGCTGTGTGTTGTAGAACAGTCCTGATAAAATGGTAATCAAACTATCAAACTGTGTGAAGTACCAGCAGATCATTCATGTCTGCTTTCTTCCACAGACTTTAGCCAAGTGTAAGGCAAACATTTTCACTTATAAATAATGTCGATATTTAAGTAGTTGTGTTTGAACCATTGAAGTATATCAGCAGGTTTTTTTCTCAGGGCCTTGGTTGGCTTGTGTTGTGTTTGGTTCTTGAAATACACATCCTCATTTCTGCTAAAAGGGAGTACCTAATAGAAGTCTGTATGACTGTAGGTAATTATTGATCTAAAGAATTGGACTCTCCAGCCCTGGGACAGGAGAGACCCCCTGAAACCCCTTTCACAGTCTATAATATAATACCCTGTTTTTCACTTCTCTCCTCCCTCCCTATGGAATGGAACCAACCTCTGTCCTCACTGACAAGTCAACATCTTCTCCCCAAATTCCTTCAAAGCATTTTCTCTTGCACCGATATATTGGGGAAAAAATTAAATTTGGTACATTAGTGTCTCAACATGGCTGCTCTTCTAGATAAACAACAAAAAGTACTTCCTAAAGCCCATAACTATCAATGTTTATATTAACACTCCTAAACCTGTTTGTACAAATCCTTTGCGTCCTCATTATTGGTCAGCATCTCTTGCCTAGAAACCAGTATAAGTGACTTTTACGTCCCTTGATAAAAAGCATCCCCTTGTGCGTTGGCTTATTTGTAAATACACACGGAAAACAAGGACTTGATAGCACCAGCAGTGCAGCTCTGCCTCCGTTAGCCAGAAGGGAATGATAAATGAAGAAAGATGAAGAAAGCGATCATTGTTACTTAGCACAGGACATAGTTGTTATGGTTTCCTTAAGCAGTTTTCAGAAATGAAATGGATATTTTGGCATCACTGTTAAAATGTTTATGCCAGTTAGTGGCCCCAGCCTGCACTGATTACTCTGCAAAACACTGCTCCGTTAATGCCCATTACAAGTGCTGTGTACCTGCTCGAGTGTTTCTTTTCCAGATGAAGGATTATCACTAGAATCAAGAGAAACATTAAAGCCTTCTCAAATCAAATTACTCTTGATAGTCTTAATTGGCCTAATAGGTAAATTTATCCAGCTTCAGATATAAGTTTTAACATCAATTAGTATTACTCATACATAATTTTATTCATTTGGATTTACTCATCCAAATTTAACATCGATACGTTAAGCCATTCCACAGATTACTTTTTAAGCAACAGTTGGTTATCAAATTTACTGAATTCTTTTGGGAGAAAATATATCAAGCCAAACTGTGATTCTCTATTATCCACACAAAAATCGTACCACCCAGTTCTGCCACCGGTTACCTTGTGACCACACTGGGTAGGGGAGGATTCAAATCTGGGGCACGATCGTCCTGAAGGATAGTTGTGGGTAATAACATCTGGCTCTCTTCATTAGAAGAGTAGTGTTATACTGACTAAGTGTGCAGATGTGTGGCTACCAGCTATGATCAGTCATAGCACACGTAGTAGAAAATGCTTTTTAATCTTTTGCAATGAGACATACACAAAGCAGCCTGCCAGTTATTAGCTTACAATAAAATAATGGGACTTTGTTCCTTTAATGTAATGACTGCTTTTTCTGAAAATGACAGGAGTATCAAATACTGTGCTAAAGGCCTGGAAGCTTACAGATATTTTAATGTCCTGCTTTTAACATCCCAAGAACTTGTGGCAAAATGGGAATTCCAGCTCTGTAGTGAATTAAAACAAATAATAAAATTGAAAGGCCCAGAGTGTGAGAAGATGAGCATCAAAGAAATAATGAGATCTAAAATGCACAAAGGTAATTTTGGAGGGAGATTGAAGAATATATGCAAAAAGTCTGGGGAAATCAGACTCAACTTCCAGTTGTGCCCATTCAGAACCTTGGACAAGCAGAATGAGACCCACAGTCTAATTTTAATAGTATGGTCTAAATATACTGGAATGTGGGGTATGAACTGGACAGGCTATAAAGGAAATAATCTAGGCAAAATATTGGTTTAACTGAAGGATGAATTCCTGTAGATACCTCTGTACAGTGTGAGAGAAACCTGTCAGAAGCATGGCCTCCATGTTCCCAATTAAAAACCTGCCACTGAAAAGCTGCTGATGTTTGCACAACGTAAAATTTTATCTGGAGCTCCCAACCCTCAGTTCTGCAAGATGCCTTGCTGGACCTTTTACAAAATTTGTTAATTGCGAGCACTTGGAGAGCATTGATCCGTGGCTGCTCTGATTAAATCATTACTCTGAAGAACACCTGTGGGGGCTGACAGGCGATGGGGCTGAAGGAACCACACCACAGCTACATTCAGATGAGAGGCACTGGCCCCCGCCCAAAACATTGCTCTTTCCTCTCCTTTCAGCAGGTACAGTTCCAGCTCTTTAATTTTCTGCAGAATGACCAAAGTTTAAATTAGATTCAGATTGTTTTCACTTTGGCTTAAGCCATCAACAGGTAAGCATCTAGGCCTGGAAAAGGGGGTCTCTTTCCCAGCCAGCCTTTTCTCCTTTTCTTTGCTTTTTTGCTCACGGACTTGTCTATGCTTTGGGGAAATGATAATAATTGCTTCTACAAAGACTTACAACTACCCTACAATACACCCTGTCAGCCTGACCACTTTCAAAGCTTTCTGAGCCACAGTTCCAAATCTGTCAATTTAAAAAAAAAATAAATAAATCCCTTTCTCACAAGCCATTTTTATCCTTTTCAGAATTGCTCAGCTTATGGTTTTCATAATGCCACGGGATGGTTTTGATCTCACTTGCTGCTTTATTTTTTTTAGATGTTAAATATTTTAATAGTGCAAATATTTAAAAAAAAGGGAGCCTTTTCAATAAATCATATCCTTGAATACACAAAACTCAGTCCTCCCTCTGAAAGACTTTAAAAATACACAAATGCACATGAAGGGCTGAGAAAAGAATTGACATTTCTTTAAATGATTCTTCAAAATACGCATAAGTAGGCAATTTTTACAACTCCATTCCATACTTTTTGAAATTATTGATTCCCACAGCATCTAAGTGGCCAGGTGCTCATTAGTATGTTCATCTCATACTTTTCTTTATACTGTTAAATGAAATTTTTTCGGTATAGGAGGTACATGTCACAGTAGGTAAACAACAGACAGCGGGTCTTTTGAGCCTCTTTTTTCCTACAGCCTTCGCTGAAACTCAGCTTGGCTTAACTATCCTCCTTTTAATCCCAGAGGAGTTTGCTTTGGGCTTTAGCAGCACTCCAGCTCTTCAATCCAGAAGTGGAGGCCATAACGGCTGAAGCCTCAGTGACTACATCAGCCAAAAAACCCAAAGTTTGTTAAAAATTAAGCCTCTCTACCACTTTGCCTGTGTAAATCCAAACAAGTCCCTGAGCACCAGGAAGGTCCCTTTGGGGAGTTTCCACACTCCTCGTTGCTCACACCCCAGGAGACAGTTGTCTCACCAGAAGCCAAACCCCTGCTCATGACGTACGTCCTTCACCTTCAAAGTCACCTACAGTGAGAAGTACATTCCTAAATGCCTGTGTCCATGTGATGCATTTAAGCATTGATGAACCAATCCAGACAAGTGTGTTTCCTGATGTACCCATTGCCGTTCACTCCTGTGAAGTTAAGGACACTTCACTGGTGTTGCACTGGTTCTAATGAAATCCTATGCAGATCCTAAATCCATTCAAATTTGATTCTTAAAATACGTTGCATTTCCTTGCATTACTTCTTCACTTGATTGTTCCATATTGCCCTGAATGCTGTGTTCCCACGCTGTATTTCCTGGTGGGATTTCTGCATTTCTTGACTTTGCAAGGTGCAGTAGTGCAGAGATAGTTCTGATTTCCGTCCAGGGGATCTTTGCAATCCACTGGGGAGCTATGTTGTCTCATTTGCACTTTCTTATTGAATTTCAATCAGTTTTCCCAACAATTTGCTGGAGGAATTCCCATGAGACATCTTCAAATGCTCCTCACCCCATGCTGTCCAACAACTCCTCGATTTCTCTTCTAGGGCTGTGTTTTCTCATTTCAGAATAATGCACCACATGACAACATTCTACATTAATGAAGCCCTGATGGTATCAGATGTGATAACATTCAGTAGGAAACATAGAAAATAAGTACAGGGATATACACAGTATAAAATAAAAATCAGCTGATGGGCAAAAAAGTTAATGAGGGGGAAAAATAGTTTCTGCTAGCATATGCTGACTCATGTGTATCTCTCTCTCCATCCTGCTCAAGCATGGGCAAATTGGATTTATCTATCACTTTGCAAGGCTCCCTGAGGAAGCAAATAAAGATGGTGGACTCCAGTAAAAATGAAGTGAATCTATTCAATTGCTTCTCCCTGGTTTTTTTTGTATGACAGAGTACCGGTTCCTGGCAAAAGGGAGTCTTTGTAATAAATTCCTGGGTCAGTCTTGCAGCTTCTAGGCAGTATCCTAAATCACAGCAGGGACTCTGAGAAGGATGTGGGGTAGTTTTTTTCCAATGGGAAAGTAGATCAGTCATTGTGGTCACCAGCCCTCTGGAGATGCCATGTAATAGATACACACAGGCTGCAGTGTAAGAGTGCTGCTTTTGCATTTCTGTACAATGTTCTGCACTTAATTTCTTCAGGCAGCAGCAGTGATCATTACCCTAAGGGTGGATAGCCCAAACTTTACCTCCAGAATAAGCATCTACCAATCCAGCACGTTTAGATCTTGCTAGCATTTAGATCCTGCTAGCCATAAAAATAATGCCTTCTCTCATTAAAGCAAACACAAGAACAATAATCATCTGGGAGCTCATTAATTTTAGATTTGAACAAACTTACAGAGATGGAGCAGTGTCAGAAGAACAGAACTGTAAAAAAAGTATTTTTGTCCTATGAACCACTCAAAAATCAATGCATTTTGAAAGAATGGTATCCAATAATAATAACTACCCCTGTTTACTATGACACTTTACAGAAATTATCTACTGCCATTGGTTTTTTTTTTTTTTACAATTCAGTTTAGATCCATCTGTGATTCCACAAGGAACTGTAAAAATTAGAAGGCTCTTACATTTCATACGTAGCCACATTTTCAACTTATTTTTTGAGAGGTGTTGCATGTGCTTATGCTCCAACATCGACATTCTGTGAAATCACCTAATGTTTTTACTTTTTTCTCTATATATAATCTTTTAATTTATGTTCTTGGCTGTTGCTTTCCCGCTGTGATTGAACATAAATAGATCTGCCCATGTCTTCTCAAATACTGTCAAATTACTAATTTTACTACCTGAGTTTTGCTCAGCCATTTTCATTATGGGAGCTAGCAGCTGCCCTTATCATCAACAGCTCGAGTTATTTCCAGCTATTGTAATTCAGAACATTTTTACTGAAGATCAGAATCTAAAATTTCTCTCTGTTCAGCTCTAGAAAGTAGAGCAAAACAACCTCCTGGATGTGGAAAAGTGCAGCAGGTTGTGTTAACGCTTTCAGCTGTGGGTTTCGAAGGTCTGTAGGAAGCAATTCCATCTAAAAAATGTACACAGTATGGTAGCCTATACTGTCTGTCTAAAAATAACCATCCCTCAATTACCTCTTTTTAACCCCGGTGAGGTTTTTTCTAGATAACCATCCCTCAATTACCTCTTTTTAACCACAGTGAGGTTTTTTTCTACTCTTAATTACTCTTCTAGCTTTGCTTATTTATTATTTCAAATGCCTAAGAGTACAATATCTGCTAAACTGTTAGCAGCAATGTCAGGAATCTGTGAAACCCTCCCATGGACTGTGAGCTGTGGGTCTGCTTTTAGCACTGCTTTAAAATCAAACCAGGGTTCAGTTTTGCTGAGAACTCGGAGAGCCCTCTTGCAAAGACTGGCCAGTACGCTTGACAAGCCACCACCACAGCCAACTGGAGACCCTTCTCTGAGACTCAGCACAGAAGACGCTGGGTGCATATGTGTGTTGGCCAAATCCAGGGCATCTGTTCAGAGGAGACGTTAAAAAACAGAGAGGAAGGAAGGAAGGAAGGCAAAGGGGGAGATGATGACTCTGCAGAGACCTTTTTTATCCAGAGCACAGTGCTTCTGGAAAAGTCCATTCAGTTAGACATTTTTCTTTACTTTCTTTTACTTTTCAGTCGATACAACTCTGTCTGTTCCTCCTTTCAGGAGATAAGACAGAATTTGAATGAGAACATTAGGGTGAGCTGGCAAATAAGTTTTGGGAGGCTAAAAGCCATGCAGGAGTTGATAATATTTTAATTAGTACCTGACGTGGCCAAAACGTCATGAGGGGTGTTACATCTACAAGCCTTCCTTCCCAGTTCTGATGGACCCCCCACCATCATTATAATTTGGATGTATTTAAAATAAGCTTCCAGGCTTCTTAAGCACCTGGCAAAGATGAACTTTCCAAGCTTTTCACAAATAATGCAAGCACAAAAGGAATTAGCATTGAGTACTATGAAAGCAGATGTACACTTTGCCTACAGCTTTAGAGTGAGCTTTGTAGTTCTCAGTCTTTGTTTATACAGTTCTAGCTGAGCTTTGTGTTTTAAATGTTCCATTTTAAGGAAGCTTCAGATCAAAGCCTATTTCGTCTTCCCAATAACTCAGCTGCACCTGTAATCATCTCAAAGTCTGAACTGCAGGATCTTGGCATCTGCTGCTGTATTTATAAGACAAGGCAGAACAAGCGACAGAAGGATCAGAGGTGGTTATCAGCAGAGGTGTCAGCCCCATGGAAGAATAGCCAGTGAATGCCAAAAATGCAGTACGACAAATATACCCACGTAGAACTTTGTTGTGAAAGGCTGGTGACTATAGGAGGGATTTTAAACGAAAGAACTTTGTTTATCAAACCAGCAAAGCATGTTTGGGATGCAGTGCCTTTCCTCACAGTAATAGTAAACAATCTGTTCCTTTCTACTTCATAAAATTATTGGCATAATACTTCATTTTTTATTGTTATAGTTAAGTTGCCTGAGATCTCAACAAAAAGAGCAAATTAGAGCATTGCCTCTTCCAACCAAGAAGGGTGAAATATTAGTGAAGGTAATAATTGCCACAATTGCATCACCAAAATATCACAGATAAAACACTTGGAGTCACCTACAAGTCACACACGTGTGTGTATGTTTATATGTGTGTGTGTGTAGTTGCATTTGAAGTGGAGGGTTAACATTTATCTCGATGTTTACTTTGAAATCAGCTCCTGCAGCAGCAGTTTTTAGAACAGGCTTTGTATTTTGCATGGTTGGGAGCAGACCCACTCCCTGAAGCATAACAGACGATAATTTATTTTTTTTTTACTTTAATTTTAAAGCCTATTTTGATAATCCACACACATATAGACACAATTATAGCGGGGTGAAAGTTGTTGATTACCTACAAGAGAGAAAATGTAGTGATGTTTGTCAGAGAAAGCGTGATTAAAATTGCCACATTTTCTTTTTATACAAAGAATAATTTAAAAATTAGTACTTAGTACGAAAGATGAGCATTTTTCCTGTCAGCTTCCATGCTATGATATATGTACGTCAGACATTTTTAAATAGTATTATTACAGTGGTTTTAAATATGTGTTTTACCATATAACTTTTCACCTGATTGTCATGTTAGTCTTCAAAAATACAGAAATTAGACCTTTTTTTTTTTTCCCTCTGGATCATTGAAACTACGCTTGTCCTGTTTCTAACTGGAAAAATTTAATATCACTATCGGGCAATGTCATGTAGGTTTGTGCTGTATCACATTTTAATCAAAACTAAATGGACTTGTCCTCCGGGCTCACAGGACAAATGACTGAACTGCTTGTTACAACTAATATGTCTTACAGATACAGCTGGGTTTCTGCTTGTGAGCCAAGCAGCCAAAATAGCTGGTTTCCATGAAAGCATCCACTCCCTCTTGCTGCTCAGGAAACTCCAAGTCTGAAATTTCAGGCTAAGGTTTGAGATATGGGCTCTCTTGCAATGTTTCCTGGTTTTTATTCACATTATGTGGCCGGTCACCTCGATCACAACACATTTGTTCTGCTCCATGGCAGGACATTTGCATCTTTTTCAGCAGATTATTCAAAATTAGTGACGTGTTTCTAAGCTGAATTCTGTCATGGCAGTTGGGAAGGGAACTAACATCAGTAGCTAAATATGCATTTTTTTAAAGTTTTTACTTTATATCTTTTTTTTTAATTTCTCTGCCTTTTGTGGTTTCCTTTCCTCTAGAGCACAGAAACAGTTGTGAGTAGCCCAGCTCTCAGGGAATGTTCACATGCTCCACTTTGGCATTCAGGCAATAGGGAATGTGCTCCTCAGTCTCTACCTAAGAGACTATTTTTACACAATATATTAAATAATATGCACCACGTGTAATTGGTACTAATGTAGTACTATTTGTAAAAGTGATTATTATAATAATAATGATAGTAATGAAGAGGCAACAGATACACCCCAGGCAGACAACAGAGAAGATAAATGACAGAATGATGTGGGGTTGGAAGGGACCTCCGGAGATCATCTAGTCCAACCCCCCTTCCAAGGCAGGTCCTCCTAGAGCAAGTTACACAGGAACTTGTCCAGGTGGGTTTTGAATGTCTCCAGAGACATAAATGACATAAAAGTTGTTGCACACATTCTGTGAATGCGGTTGCATAGCTTGCCTTTTGTGAAATGCAGTCTAATGTATCGCTAAATGTTTTTCTGGGCAATATGGACTCCTTGCTTGTCACATAGTACCAGAACACTGCGGCAGCAAGTGAGACATTAAAGCAGTAATGTACTTCCTTAGTACTAAGTTTTCTCTATAGTTAACTGCAGTGTGAGTTATAAGGCTTGTTTTGTTAGTGGCTGGAGATTTTACAATATTGTTTTGCTAAGCTGGAGTAAAAAATGGGATGTGAGAGAACATTCGATATTGATTTAATCTTGTGCTTCTACAGGTAACTTCAGATTTGATGTTGATTTCTAGCACTGAGCACTTTTGAAAGTCCCTTCCTGAAAGAGTGAAATTAAATATTATACTGTTAATTTTCACCACCCATGTATATAGATTAGTATCTGTAGAGCTGAAAATGTCCATAATGGAAGCATGCCTATAAAAACCTGAGCCTTTACAGCATGCTAATGGCTTTCCGTTAGGTCAGATTAATGTTTTCTGCTTGCTGAAAACAGGTATTTAGCAACACTGCTTTCAGTTTGTTAGGAATAAATAACTGCTGGACCAATTGCTTCACCCTTGGGAATAAATCTGCACTTCCAGTGCTTGCTATTAAATCACTTCTGCAGGATGATTCGTAACATCTGCAGATTCCAATCTGAGGATGTGGGTGAGATCCAGCAGCAAATAGATCCTCCTGCATTTGCACTGCTGTGACTCAGAGAGGTGACAGCTTCTGCCAGCGCTCGTGGTGCCACTGCCACATCACTGCAGGGCACTGCGCGCTCCCATGAAGCTGACGGGCTGGACGTTAACCAGTGTCCCCCACCATCCCAGTTTGGAACAGCAGCAACACCAGCCCACCACATGCAGGGAGGTTCTGGGCTGTGCAGAGGATTCATTGAAGGGCATCAGCAGTGAGGGATCCAGGAATTAAAGTTATGTGGGGACCTGGTGTCAGAAAGCTGCTTAGGCAGAACTTTCGGTGACATGGATAAAATAACAAGGATAAAGTCTTGTGGTTTTTCCATTTTGAAAAGGTGTAGGAAATTAATTGAAGCCAGATTATGTATATTTGCATATGTTTGCACCTGTGTCTTTTTCACAGCAGCAGAGTTTTAAATGGTTGTTGACAGTTGACTGGACAGACTTCAGTTGCTAGAGAGGGGCTATGGAGAGGTTCCTCCCTTGGTGTTTCTCTTCATCCCAGATTTTTTAATTAGTGCTTCAAGTCATGTCAATACCCATATTGTTTGCAACCTACGTATTCTCTCCTTATAGATCTTCAAATAGCAAGAGACCCATTATCACATCTCTTCCTCCTACAGCCCTATTATTCTCATCTGAGAAATACTACTTGAAACTTCTATTAATAGTAAAGAGGTACATTTGTACTGTATTTTTCATGAAGAGGTTTCTTAAACATGCTTTATAACTTCTACTAATGCAAATTTATATATGAGGGTGTTGGATCCAGGGCTCCTCAGAGCTATGCTTCCTAATTGTTTGATATGTAACTAATGGGCTCTACCACCAGAAATAAATCATTAAGTGCTCTGGTTCCTCGATAGCCAGCTGGAGGCTGGGCCTGACTTTGTGTGTCTTAAAGTCTTGCCCTCTGAATGTCAATCCACTTTGAAGTGTCTAAAATAATGTGTCCCAAAACAAACAAATTCTGATTAGAGACTTCTGAAAATGTTCAAATACAATAAATAAAATAGAATGCAGTTCTGCTAGGTAGACAGGCAGATTTTTTTTAACCATGCATTAAAATAAAATCTAATACCAAGAAAAAAAGGTAAAATAAGGCTTCTTCTATTTTAATGTGCAGGAGAAAGTAGGATTGAGGGCATGAAATATTTGAATAGAAATTTAACTGAACTTTGCATTAAATTTTTGAAGTCTCGGGAAGAAATTTATTATTCACTACATATTAACAGCACAGTTGGTTCCTGTTTTACTCATGAAACAGCAGTTATTCCTGTGAAAAAAGACTGCAGTTCTAAGAGAGAACCTCAACATAATATCCACTGTTAAATTATCCTTAAGCAGACTGCAGTTCTAAGAGAGAACCTCAACATAATATCCACTGTTGAATTATCCTTAAGCAACTTACTTAAGGAATATCTCAGTTATTCACAAAAAAACCTCTCCAGTACACAGAAAGCTCCAGTTCTGGATTTACTGTCAAGTCGTGCCTCAGATGGAATTCCCAGGGAAATCTGCAGGGTTTGTGGCATTTTGTAGGCTTCTTGGTGAAAATAAGAGAAAACATTGACCAGGGTGCAGTTTTAGAGACTGACCTCCCAGTGAGTGAATGGGGCAGTCTTCGAGGAAGCCATAGCATAGAAGAGGCTGAAAATCTATTCCCACTCTACCAAAATCAAGAGAAATATTGTTCTGGGATGACGGGAGGGTACAGGGGTCCTGTGGCTGTTGGAGCAGCCGTAGGGTGTAACCGAGCTGGTGTAGGTCATGGATTGTGGCACCTGAGTACAGGCAGAGAACTGATCTAAGCAGGAATATACATGTACATGGTAGAAGCTGGTTCTTGACATGGTTGGCGTTACAGACAAGCCAAAAAAAAGCACAATGACTTTGTTATGAATGGCATTTTACAAATCCTGACATGTTTGATTGGCTGAACTATACAGATAAATCATTTCAAGTCTGATTTACCATTAATTAATCTCCTTCTTTTCCACTTACACTGTGCATTCAATCGTGTTTTCTATTACAATTTAAAAGCATGGATTCAAATTACCTCAGTCAGAGCAGTTTAAACCGAATGACCATGTCATGACATTTATTTGAGAGATGTCAGTACGTTAGTTTGGCAGCAGGAAGGCCGTTCTGAATGGTGCTGAGCCTGGGACGAGTGTGCCCCGAGCCCCTGCCCTGGCTCTCCACACCGACAGGATGGCATTGCATGTTTGAGAGCAAATGCAGTGTCCCTCAGAGCATCTGACTTACCTTAGGTTTCTGTGGTGTCTGGAGTTGTCTTTGTATTTGGAAGTACACAAATCTGAATGAGTAGAACAGGCCTAGAGGGTATTTTCTTTAATATTATCTTTTTTTCTGTGTGACTCTGTCTGTGAAGCTCAGTATACAGAGTACAGAAGGCATGATGAGGGTGTCAGGAATGGATGTTCATAGCCAAGAGTTCCAGCCTTGGCTTCCTAACGATATCATGCGCCAAAAGAAATATTTAATAAGTATCATGTTTGCCCTATAAAACTACATAACACATTTTTTGGTCAACTGAATCCTCTTTTTTGACCCGCTTGATGTAATCAGTAGTCAAAGCTGTGTTTATTTGTGCAGTTTTGACTGGAGATACATCTGTGAAATCCTCTGAACATATAGGTAACCTGTCATGTAAAAGACATTGAATGATCAACACTTGTTTGTTATACGCTATATTTCTCTTCTTTTCTTTTGCAAAATTGACCTTCAAAGGACAAGACAGCTACTTGGCAGAAGGAAAGAAAAGATACTGCCTACTTTTAATTCTGAAAGACAGTATAGTTGTTGGTACATTCCTTCTCAAAAAACATTTGGAGACAGGTTATTGAAAAGAAGGCTATTATGGTCTCTCATGTTGCTGTAGTTGCCAAATAATGTTTTGGGGAAAATTACATCTGATGAAAATCAGCTGATGAAATTCAACAGGGGATGCAGGAACAGCATCTCCCATCCCATGTAAAAAATTATCTCCATCAATTCTAACACGTATTTAAGTGCCCAACTCCTGTTGAAGTTAGTGCATGATGGAAATTTCTTTATCTTTACGGATCTAAATCCACAAAATGAGAAATCATTCATGCCTGTCTAGAGCCAGTTCATTCCTGAATATTTATTACCTGTAAAATTGGTTTTCTTCCTACCCCCTTACCCCTTCAGGCAACATCTCCTGATGGGGGCTTGTTACAGGCAGGATGATGGAATTTGTTCTGCTATTGCTTCTGTTGTGATTTTTTTTTTTCTGATAAAAGACTTTGTGAGTAACAGGCAAGGAACAACAGTGGTGTGAGATGTTCCTTTTGGAAAAGATGGCATGGTGGGCCCCAGAATCCCTAACTTTGCAGTTAGAAAAAGCTATAACTTCCTATTTTTTACTTCGGAGTTATTTCTGACCCAAATAAAACCCCTGTGAGAACAAAAAAATACTCACCATGTCCACGAGATATTTAATGTCCACATTGCAGTCCTTAGAATAGTGAGTTTAACTTGGGAAGACAAGCTGGGGGACTCCATTGTTCTTCAATAAGGTGGAAGGAGGAATATTATAATGTGCAGTAAATTGGAGAAGACATACTGTGCCTTGCCCTGTGAAGGATGTCTGCCTCTGTGGCATAAAATCTTGCTCTGTATTCCAAGAAATGTCATTTAAAATGTAGAATGAGTGCACAGCAGGAATAATAAAATTGTCTGAGCATGTAAATTTTAAGCACTAAACATAATACAGAAACAAGAATATTTTTTCTGACAGAAACCAGTGACTAATGCAGATTTCTTCCTTAAAAATATTCGCTTCAGCTGGACATCAGTCTCTCAGCAGAAATTTTTGGAAAAATAAGACAATTCTCAGTAAAAAATTCTAAGAAAAGCAGTGCTTTACCTGGCTAATAAAACGGAATTGACAACCTTCGGAGGTGCACAGTCTCATTTGCAGTATAACTAGGGCAACATAACCATTTTCTTTTTTATGTATATAAATATGTATATATATTTCCTATTACTGTGATAATAGCCTTATACTAAGCCAAATGTGCTTATAAATTATTCCTAGCATCTTGTTTGAGTAGTATGTCTAGGCAAGTATGCCCCTCCTCCCCATCTGTTTGACTGATAATTTTCTCTGAGATCCTAAAAGGTGAAAACATTGAAGTTAAGTAGTCACATAGCTCTAATTGAGAACCCGCGGGTAGCTCTGTGTGTCGCTTCTTCCAGCACAAATCACACCAGCTACTGAGGAGATCCTCAAGTACAACTTATAATTCATAATGACTTATATTATCTTTTTAACTTGCATCCTTTTCTCTAACCTTCTCTTTTACTTCAGAGCTCTTAATGAGAAGGATTTTACAACCATAAACAATAATAGACTATCTAGAGAAAGGCTTTTTGCTGGTGCTCTTGACTCAGCCTGGTGCTTTTTTCTTTTTCTAGCCTGCACAGACAAAGAACTGAGGAGTCTGGCTTCGCGGCTAAAAGACTGGTTCGGGGCTCTGCACGAGGACGCGAATCGTGTCATCAAACCAACGAGCTCGGAGACGGCACAAGGCAGTAAGAAAACACCTTTCCCTGTTGAACGTTGAGTGTTGTGGGCACTGTCCCAGCCTGCCAGCGTGTTCATTGGAGCACAGCTGGTAGTGCCACAGTGTCATGTCAAGCAGGTGCCAGCAAGTAAAGCAGGGACGCGGGAGACCTGATCCTGCAGATAAAATAGCTGAACCGTTTTCTGAAGGAGCTGCAGTCCTTCTGTGCTCTCTCTGGCCCAAAATGTTCTAAAAACTGGCAGGCAGAGACAGAGAGATTGTACAAGTTAATCAGGCAAATAACAGTGTCTGAAGGGCAAGGAGGTCACATCTATACCAGTAAATAAAACTGCTCGGGGACTTTTCTCAAGCCCTGAGGTTAGCTAGCATGATATAGTTCGTGTCTGTACCATTAAACTCCGTGACCCTCCAAATCAGCGTGGCTGCATCCAAATCACTTCTTGGGGTTGGTCTGTGGGGTGTGCTCACCCCCCAGTTTATGGCCAAGCATTTCCTAAACCAACGTCAGTGGCATGAGCCAAAACCATGGCATAGAACCATAGGGAAAATTATGCCACTGTTGGAAAAGACTCACTTCAATTTTATTTTGCAATTTCCTGCTAACACCTTATGTAACAGAATAACACCCACATTGCAGCCATGGAGCTGGAATAGTTAAATGGTGTGGAAAGCTGGAATCTGTTGTGTCCCAGGTATTTAATAACACCATCTTTGCTTCCTTTGATGCTTTTTTTTTTTTTTTAAAGAAAAGGAGAAAATGAACAGTTTAGAGGACATTTACTCTCTGTGGGTTTAGCTAACATGACTGATTTTGATGTCATTTACCCACCAGGGAGGGGAAAGATTCAGATAACAGCATCAAAAGAGGTCATGTTCATCAGAGAGCAGATGCGAATTTATTTTCTGTAAGGACTCATTAATCCTTTTAAATAGTATGTCTCAAAACACGTGGGTCCCTGGGTTGCAAGGCAGGATGCACAAGTTTTATCTAGGTGTGTGACTCACCTTCACTTCATTGCCCTGATTTTCTGGTACAAGCTGCCTAAAGCCAGGCTTCGCACACACACAATTTAAAGAGTTCAATCAACTGCTCCTTTCTATGTCTCTTTTGCCCCCAGTGCTTAGTTTCCCTGTAGTGTGAGGCTGGAGAGGCCGAAGGTGCAGTAGAGCACATCCAGCACGTCAGGAGGAGCATTTGCTGTTGGTCCATGTCTCCACAGTCTTCTTCTGTGCTACTTTTGAGCTAGTGTAGCAATAGATTGCCTCTTCCGTAAGAGACGGAATATACCACAGGCTGTATTGCTCAAAACTGTAGTCAAACCTCATTAATGCCAAGTAATTATGTCTTAAAACTATGTGGTGAAACAGCCATGTTCTGTGCAAATGATCTTTTTCACATGTCCCTTACTTTCCACAGGATTTACTGCAAACTCAGTATCTTTAAAACCGTATGTCCTACTTATTTCTTAAATTGTGCTCCAGAAAAGGATGTTATCGTGCAGAGGGAGCCAAACCATAGTGCAAAAAGACAACTGGATGTACAGCTAATCATGGCTTCAAGATGTGAATTCATTTCAGACTCCACAGCAGAAAACACCAGGGACTTAAAACTTTGTCTGAAATCCTTTGGGCCCAGAACTGTGTGAAATCTCATTTCATCACACTGTCCAAAGGATGCTTTTCATGCAGGTGACCTCTGAGCTGCTCACAAGGAGCTTACCAAAGGCCAAAGACCAAATTTATTTCTAAAGGTGTTGGGTCTTTTTTTTTTTTTGCTGAAGCAATTTCAGTGAGAAAAACAAGAAAAACACTCCTGGTAATTCTGCAGTGTTTGCTCTGATTCAGAGAGGAGCTGTTATCTCTTTTTAGTTTAGTTTGATTCCTGGCAGCTTTTATATGAAAGGCTGCCTTGATGATCTTAAACACTTGATCTCATCAATGTTCATTTTTAGACTGTTGACTTAGTTTGGCACATTTTCCTATTTTCTTATATGTCAGTTGAAAACAAAAAAAAACTTTATGAGTTAAAATGCCTAAATTGTTTCTCAGTGCCACAAAACTTGGGCTTGTTTTTCTTTTTAAGGGTTTGCAACAGTATTCATGAATTAATCTGCATGTGCAAAAATTCTGAAGCTCCACTGAAAATGCACACAGAGTAAGGACAGCCAGTTTTGGCTTCCTCTGACTCCAACCTCAAACATTTGTAAAAAGAAAAGACATCTTAAACAGGCCTCAAAATTCAAAGTTCACATACCCAAGCTGAAAAAAAAAAAAAAGGTATGTGAATCCTGTCAAAGAGGAGAGACACGGCTCTGGAAATGTGCTCTGATGTAGACGTTGTCCTTCTTTTATTGCTCTGCATGTGTTGCCCTCCTCACCATCACTTCATTAAACTGCCTGGTTCAGTTATGCTTGTAGTGTCTTAAAAGGCATGCGCATCCTCAAAGAAATCCAGTTTGGGTCTGTCCCTGTAGCATTAAAGGGAACAGATGGTGGGATGCAATGACTAAGATGCCTCAGACACATCAGTTGTCTAGAGAAGGTGTTCCAGCAGGGATTTCTCTATTCTACATTAAATTTTCAAGATGTTACTGTGAGTGTAAATAAGCTTTTTGAGTGTATTAAGTTCACCCCCAGGTGAAGAAAAGAAGTACACTCTTTTTTTTTTTTCTCTTTTAACCGTCTTGAAAGGAGAGAGATGAGGGGAAGTCATTGTGTTTGAAATCTCAAACCTTCATTCAATGAGCTATCTGCCAGATCCCAGCAAAGCACCATAGGCCGGGAACTTTGTCTTCTGAAGGCTTTGTACAATTGAAATTCTTCAATAAATAATACAAGCAACTCAGGGACATGCTTTGACATAAGGAAATAATAAAACTAATTAGGTAGTAAGATCAGATTCAAATTGCTCCTGAGCCTGTTGATAATTCATAACATTCCCGTATTGTATCTAGATAGTCTCTTTGGTTGGTGTGGGAGTTATTTTTCTTTTACAAGAGACCTATGCAATATAAAGGATTTTTTTCTGGGGAACATTTCTTCTCCTCCTTCCTTTATTTTAAGTGATGGGGGAAATTAGGTTAATTATTCCCCTGTGGATTTAATTGTAGTATACTTTAATAAAATAAAACTGGCTCATGTAAGTCAACTCTTGAAGGGGGAAATAATTTTATGTGCCAGAAGGTATGTTTATTTTTAATTAGGATTTTCACTTAAAGACTTTTTTAAATTTAATTCCATTTTAATTCAGAGGAGGTGGAGCGTTTTATGTATTGATGGGATATGAGACTTTCACATGTAGGTCACCAGTTTGATTTCCTTCCAGATCTATAGTGAATGAAAATTGTTGGGATGCTGAACAGATGTCAGTCAGAATGAGAAACGTGATGGTCTCAACCCAGGTCCTTGTGAGCAGGTGTCCAAACCAGAGCAACCACCACCACAACTGACATTAATTGGCATCTGAGTTGGCAGCTTCTGCCAAGGAGCCAAGAGCAGGAGGGATATGGAGTCTGTCTCCACCCTTCCCTGTTTCTCTCCAAAGGCACCACAGGGCTGACCTGATGTACTGAAAGATGCAGAAAAGTTCTCCCCGAGGCTACTGTTACACCAGGTCTGTTTTGCTAGAAGTCCAGCTTATTAACCAAGCACTTAATCTATTACAGAACTACAGTATGTGGTTTATTTCATCCAACATATTGCATCATATTTCTAAGCAAGTATATCAAAAGACTCCAAAAAGGAGTTAATTCATTCAGCATCACTTGGCCTCACCAAGTTCATGGGAGCACAGTGATCTCCTGATGAAGGTAGGTGAGCTTCAAGAACCATTTTCCATCAGCTGCCCTGGTTACACACTAGGTCAGAGCCCACATTGCTCGCTCAGGGCACACTTTGCTTTCATTCCTCTTGCTGGGTGCCAAAGGCATCCAGGATTGCTGGTTTTGGGGCTGTAGATGCAGGGCTGCAAAAGGTGATTTACAGGCAGTAGCTTTTACCAGGAGACAATATGAAGTGGAGGTAGATACTACTATTTACCTTCAACCCCATACTAAGGGGCAATTAAAGAATTAACCTTTTCGCTGATAATAACCATCTAGCCTAAGGGTTTTGCATTGCACCTATCACTGTAGTATTTAAAGACTTCTAGACCACACTAATAATGCAGCACTGCTAAATAACACAGCATCTTAATAAACCCCATGTGGAACTCTGGTCACAACAGTGAAAGCTCCCTTGTTTATAAGAAATTACAGTCAAAACCTCTTCAACTAATGTAATTAACTGTCTTCGAAAGTGACCTTTCATGTTTGTATCTCGTATCCAAGCCCTGATGGTGTGAGAGCAGCTTCATATTCGCATCAGTCACTCTCTTGTGAGCTGCTCAGACAGCTCAATACTGAGGGCGTGCTGCTGTTGGATCCCTGTGTGCATGTTGTACACACAGATAAAGACTTCCCAGCAGGGAGGAAAACAAGACTCAGAAATAATCCACAGACACTCTTAGGGGCAAGTTCATGCCAGGATCTCCTCCTCGCTACGTTGATCCCTGCCAGTTAGGAGGTGACCTTCAGAGACCCTCAGGGCTGAGCAACAGACTGTTCTCAACTGATTGTACAACAGACCTTGTAGTTATTCTCTGTAACAGCAGCAAGTGCCACAACAGGGCATAAAGACCATCACCAGAGAGGGCATCTGGGCAGGAAAAGAGCAGCCAACGGAACCCAGCTGGTTTGTTGGGGTTTTTTTAACCCTGGAAATGGTTAAACTGGAATAGCTGAAGCATGTACTGATCCATGATCCACCCCTGCCTGTTTGACTACTTTTAACCCACCCTGTGGAGGGGAGTCGGGCACAGCTTCACACCCGCACAAGGCAGGACTGTGTGCCCTGCTCCTCTGCGCTTTGTGAAGGCAGACAAGGATTCTTAAATCCTTTCACTCAACAAGATGAATAAAATAACAGAAGTCAATAGTCCTAATTGCTTCAGCAAGGCAAGCAGGCTTCCTCCCTACATCTATTCACATGGCCTTTTGCTTTTTCACTCTCCTCAAACTCGATTAGATAAAGTTAGAGATAACAGCACAAAGATGTGATGAAATGTTCAGCATGATCTCTCTCTTCCCTGCCTGAGCTGCCGCTAGCCCTGAGGAAATGGTGTTACCTTCTTCCTTTCTTAGAGAAACATGTATTATGAATGACATAAACCTTCCCATTAGTTAACCCTTCTGATTGTTCCTCCATGTCACTGACAACCTTCAGCTGCAGTTGCATACAAAAAGCACAGCTTCCAGCACAAAGCACTGCCCTCCTTTGGATTAATGCTTAAAATAGCAGGTAGGCTGCAGAGCTTGGACAAACTGTCAGCGTGATTCCAGCAACATCTTAGGTTTCACTTTAACAAAGCAGCATCCTGAAATGGGACTTGACACTTGCAGCAAACAAGGCTGAGCTTGACCTCTTTCAATGAAAGATGCAGCAAAAGGAAAAAGCCTGGCAGGCTTCTCCACGTGACCCAGAGCAGAATGAGAAGGACACGGGCAGGTTATCGCACGCAGCTGAAACTGTGTGAGCACAAGGTGCCTGGGGTACGTGGTCCAGGTACCCTCTGTGCCTGTAAATCCCCAGCCAATGTATGCCTGTTTCTGAGTAGTTGTTGAGACCAATATTCATATTATCAGCTTTATTAGCTGTATGTTATAGATAACTTGGAAATTAGTCCATGTTTGTACCTATTTGAATATACAGTGACAACACGGATTTATTATGTCCTGTCTTGTTTGTGAAAGAAGGCAATGCCACTGTCAATGTGGAGACTGCAGGATACTGCAGCGTGCATCTCATATACATTGTGGGTATCTATATGTATGGCTTGGTCTTTCTGTGATACCGCTGCTGCTGCAGTCTTTTAAGGCTTTGGGCTATTAAAATGAATGATGATGATGGTCTCCAAAGTGCTGGGAGAGCAGAATCCTGTATTGCTGCACAATCCTGGAGGCCACAAGAGCGAACGCTGCTGCTATGGCGTACAAGAGCATGTGCAGCTCTCTGGAGCTCCTGGCTGAGGCAGTGCCATTCCTCATCCCTTCTCTCCCCCTGCCTGCCCCAGAACCCAGATCAAAGCATTTTGTTGTCCGGCACAGGAGGCAGGGCTTTGAAGAGTGAAAAGCTGAGATGAGAGGTGGAAGGTGAGAGCACAGTAGGAAAGAATTTGATCAAGGAACTAGAAACGGGTCTGGGAAACAGGATTTAAATTGCATTCAGACTCAGTCTAGTTTGAAAATGTGATGGCTGCAGCCTTTTCTCGTCACATTTCAGTTTCTTGGAACAAGGCCAACCCACTTGGACTGAGGACAGAAGAAAAAAATACGTGAGAATTTTTTGAGTAGAAATGATTTTGAATTGCAGTAATCAGCTATGAATCTTAGCCCTCCCCACCCCACAGCTCCTAAAGAGTGTGAGTAGTGCTCTAGTCTGCAGCAGTCTTTAAGTTTTACACAATCAGTTCAGTCTTAGAATTTTGTTCTGCTTTGGCCAAGTCAGTCTAATGTTCAGATTCCAGCCAAAAAATATTAGCAAGGCTTCAGCTTAGCGACGATTCCGTGCAAGGGAGGGTGCTGTCATTCAGCTGGGGATAATTTGCCTTTCTTCTTCTTACAGGATTTGACACCAGCATACTGCCAATCTGTAAGGATTCCTTAGGCTGGATGTTCAACAAGCTTGACATGAACTATGACCTGCTGCTGGATCCCTCGGAGATCAGCGCCATTTATCTGGATAAGTACGAGCCCTGCGTCAAGCCTCTCTTCAACTCCTGTGACTCCTTCAAAGATGGGAAGCTGTCGAACAACGAGTGGTGCTACTGCTTCCAGAAGCCTGGAGGTGAGTTGTGCAATTTTCAGTACAAAGAGAAGTTGTTTGGGTCTCCCTGTGTTTTATTTAAGTTTGCTTGCTATGCTTGTAGGGATAGTTTGGTAATTGGCAATCAACTGCGTTAAAAAGCTCTTTTCTCCAGCCCTGGTGTGAAAGGGCACTGTGTAACAATGTTTAATGTCACAGTATTAATATCCTTTGATCATTAAAACAAATGAAGTAGTAAGTGCCAGTGCACACAGTCTAGAAATAACTCTATTGCTGGTAGAAGACTCAAAAATGTACTCCTTTATTAAAGCAGAAAATTAATTAGCAAATCATAAATTTGAGAGAAAAATGTACTCCTTTATTAAAGCAGAAAATAGTCAATTAATTAGCAAATCATAAATTTGAGAACTGGCATTATGTCAGTTTGGTGAAAAGAGAGGAAAAATGGTTTAACAATGAAAATGGCCCCCAAACACTATTCTCAACTACGGTGTGTTGCTTTTTTTTTTTTAATTAGTGGAGCTAATGACATAAATTTGTTTTGCAGTACAGTACCAGCATATGGGCTTCTCTCGTTCCCAGGTGTACAGTAGTCTACATTTCATGTCAGTGGTGAAGCCAGTCATTACAGAGTCTGTCCCGTACCATCTGGAAACTGATTCTCATACATTATATTTTAGGTCTTCCTTGCCAGAATGAAATGAATAGAATTCAAAAGCTAAGTAGAGGGAAGAGTCTGTTGGGTAAGTTCGATTACTTGCTATTCATTTACTCAACTAATTAAAGCTTCTGTGATTATTGTAACTCTATATGCAGTAATGGTTTTTCAATTAGAGACTAATGTTTTGAGTCAGGAATATGCACCACGGAGTGTAGGCCTGACACTATGAAATTAAACAAATAATGAGATAGCAACATACAGAACAGGTGTCAGCGTGGCAGCAGGTTTGGAACTCATTTACAGCTCTCCAGAAATGCAAAGCCTTGTCTGCTCAGAGCTTAATGCTGCCTCCATCACCTCATAGGTCAGAGAAAGTACGGGGGTTGCCTTGACACTCAGGCCTCCCATTTTTGAAGGGTGACTGACGGTGCCACAGTGCAGAGCCATCGGGTTCACATCTTCTTCCAGCTATGGTGCACTGCATGCATTCCTCGGGGTTCAGTTTTGCCTAATCACCCTTTAAAATATTTCAGTATATTCTGTGTATATGAAAACAGGAATTCATATCATCTCATTCTAGCAGCCCTGCGGGATGCTCCGTGCTGTAGGATGTGATAATGGCTGTCCCTCTCTCTGCTGACTATTGGGAGCCTGAATTGATTGATAGCTTACACTGCTGTGATGGAGATCTAAAATTAGGTGAAAAAAATCCCCATGTGGCATTTTCCCATTTAATTGCTAAAAAAATCAGGTTGTTGAACTGATGTAGCTTAGCGTTTATGTGGTGGTATCTTGTTCAAACAGCTGTCCTAGTGCATTTGTGTACATAGAGCCAAATCACACAAGCCATACCAGCACAGGTTAAAGTCTCTGTTTACAGAAATCACTGCATTTCACCCTTGAAGAGTCTGGCTCAACTCAGACCCAGGCACGTCATCAAGAACCCATGTCGGGTTCTTACAGCATCTGTACAGCATGTTACAGCTGCAGCACAGAGCACACGTGTCAGCTCTGCTGCAGAGCTGCTCAGATTCAGGCTGCTTCTCAGCCTGCTCTCAGGGTCTAGTCTGATGTTTCCAGATGCTCGTTAGCAGACCCTGAAAACAGAGCTTCTGCAAAGCTCATCCTTGTCAAACCTGCCATTCCCAGATGCCACTGCCATTTGGAGGCAAGGTTCAGTACCTTATGAACAATCCCAACCTGGATTCATTGGTTTAAAAAAAGAATAAACGTTCCCAGAGGCAACAGGGACTATGGCTTAGTTCCGTCATCCTTTCATAGCAAGTTCACACAAAGATGAAGATGTTTCAGAGTTACAGCTCCTGCTGCTCGTAGCTGTAGGAGTGAAGGGAGGATTGATCACTGAGTTGTATGTGCTCCATTCAGTAAATATTTTGCATTTGTGTTCAAATACATGTTGTGGCAGAGGAAGTCATGGTGTTCTCTGTCTCATGGGTGTCATAATTTTCAAAGCCACCTAAAAGAATAAGAAGCCCAGTTCCTAATAGATAGCTTTGGCTATCCCATATTTATTTTACGCTTTGCTGTTATTTGCTATATGCAGTAAATGTCATCTAGGTTGAAACATAAGTGGTTTGTTCCAGTGTGCAGTGAAAAATGATGGCTGTGTTGCAGGTAGTACGACATGCAGGCGGTTGTAGCACACGTCACTGGGATCTGATCACAATAGCAGGAGGAAAATGACAAAGGAAAAGCAGTAAGAATGGTCCCTTACGAGAAATAACTCCTAGTCAACTGTATTAAAAAAAATGAAGGATGAAAGTGGCTAAGCTCAACAAATCAAGAAGTGTCAGGCATAGGTTGTTCCACAAGCTAGAAAATTATAATATAGAGAGGAACTCTTTGCTTCATCTACCTTGAAAGTCTGCCTGCATAATGGCACCTGTCTGCGAGATTTTAATCTGATCTCATGGCTATTTATACAGCAGAAAACATTGTCTTTTCACTGACTGAAAAGTCATGCAAATGGAAACCAAAACATACACGTGACAAAAAACAGACTTGTAGCAACAATAAAGTTTGAAAAGAGAGATGAATATTTTCAGAGAAACTAGCCTTTAATTATTCTTTTTCCTTCTCTGTCCCTGACACATAGAGCACAGCACTTACAGTCGGGACAGTACGCATGGAGAAGATTTCTGTTAACTCGTATCCATTGATAAACAGTGATGACTTTTGATATTTTGTTCTCTATATATTTTTCAAAACACATGACAGTTGCAACAAAGTACTTCAAAGCCATTGCCATTAGATATGTTGAATTTGGAGGCTTTCAAACACAGCCTAGCATCCCAGGGGACTGAATTAAAAAATAAACAGCACTATTCATCTTTTCCTACCAGATTTATCTAGAGTACAATTAACTGCAGAGAGTGTACTTTTAGAGCATACAACTGTGCAGCCTGATAATGTTTCTCCCACATCACTAAGGTAATAAATTTCTGCTCCTGTCACTATTTTCTTCTGTATCAGCCCTGTGAATTCAGCAAACATAATAGCTAATACAGGGAGCTGTGTGCCCGCTAGCACTTAATTCTGTCAGGCTTCTACCTGTGTGCTTCACTATCTTTAGCATATAATTATTCTCCCCATGTCCTGTGAGGAAGGGGAGTATTATATAGATAAGGAAATGATGCCCAAAAAAAAAGAGAGAGATATAGGTCTGGATGCATAAAGAGGATATAGATGCAACAGCGCTGTTCAAGTTTGCGTGAAATAATTAAATACTGCATGGGACAAAGAGAGGTGGGGGGAGCAGGGATCAGTAGCCTGAGGCAGCTCAGTGGGGAGTGACTAACATTTTGTAGTGCTTAACAGTAAAGCTGGTCCACCAGCGGTCCTCTCCACACTGTGGGGAAGCACAGTCTGTGCAAGAACCTCTGGAGAGGAAATCTGAACTCCTTTCTCCTTCCAAACCCTGCGGATGTTCTCTGATGCCAAACCAAATTACGGGGTGAAATGTTCCCTCTGAATGGGCTGTTGGATGCCGTGCTCCAGAATAGCAGAGCTTGTTGCCAGAGGTTGTTTCTAATGAACACAGGGAGGGATTTGTGTAGGGTTTGCAGGACAAACCATCGCGCTGTGCAACGCTTGCTCCCAGTGACTCTCTGTCCTCACCACGTTATCACCTGCACCTGACAGGTTGGAGAGGACATGCTGCAATCTTCCCTCTGATGGTTGGCAAACACTGTGACATTAGTATGCGTAGCTAAATACTTAAAGCTCCAGTGCTACATACAAATTGGCACAAATTTCCCATGCAGAAGGAAAAGTACCTTCTACTCTCCACCGTGACCCAAAGTGGGAATCCTTTCCCCACACAGTTATCTTGGCAGCAAGCCTGGGCCTTAATTTATTTTTAAATCTATGGCTTTTACAGGCAGGGTGGTACATTTTAATGCTTTAAAGAAATAAAGTGATACTATGCAAAAAGACCTGTTTCAAAGAAGGGAAAGCTTGCATTGCCCAAAGAAAAGAAAAACATGAGATAGTTTAAAATGCAGAGGCTGTTTTCTGCTCACCCTGTGATGCCACGGAGGTTCCACCTTTGATTCTTCCCTGGAGCCAGATGCTCATCTGATATAACAGGGGAGCTCTAATGACACGGGCACAGCTGTGCTGATTTACACCAGCTCAAAATCAGCACCTGAGCACTTTTCCCAAGGTTGTGTATAGTCTGATAAACACCTGGAGTGATCAACAGAGAGGAGACATGAGCATAAATGGGAAAAAAAAAAACCTTTCTCAATCAATATTGCAATAAAGGATTAATCACTGAGCATTAACTTACAAAAACCTGCAAAGGCGACTACATCTACATGGTTATTAGACCGATTTTTTTGTAAATAGTGAAAATGAGTCTTTGGCTTTATATTTGTACATGAACATAATGGTAGTACCTATAAGCAAACCTGATATAAAATCATGCTTTGAAATTATTTAAAATACTTTCAGTAATGGATGTGAAGTGGCCTCCAAAACTGATCCGATATACAAAGATTTCTGCAGATATTCAAAGGTTTCTGTTCTCATCTTCCAGAACTGCATTAGCAGCACCCAAACATTAGGCAAGATCTGCAGTGT
Source organism: Calidris pugnax (assembly GCF_001431845.1). NCBI lineage: Eukaryota > Metazoa > Chordata > Aves > Charadriiformes > Scolopacidae > Calidris > Calidris pugnax. Next base: position 14,645,482 of record NW_015090893.1, on the reverse strand, counting down.
GATGAGTTTGGAAATTCAAGTCTTTGCTTTATATAGATGTGTGTGTGTGAGATTGACTTCTGCTTTTTTGTCTTTTATATAGGAAATTTCACGGCAGTTGGGCAGCACCTTCTCATTCATTTTTTTCTGTGAAAAATGTAGTGGAAATAGCCCCTTTGACACATGAACTGTCTGAAGAGACTAGTTAAAAAACTTACTGTGTGACCAGTAAATCACCGGTGTCTTTGACAAAGGAGAAAAATAATTTCTCAAAAATCATTTGAGACAAGAAATTTGGGGGCAAGGGTGGGTTTCTGCCAAGTTTCAAATTGAAGCAATTGGCAAAGAAAGGAAAATGACAGTACTGACCTCCCCTGGGAATAAAGCTAGCTCATCTCAAAGGACAAGAGGGCTTTTCATATTGAAGTACGTTTGCTGTATCTGCTGAAAATGGTGGGAACAATAAAACAGGTTTCTCCCAAGTGCTTCCCTGTCTGCTGGAGCCAGAATGAACCACACTCTACAAGGCTGAGCTATATTGGTTTTATTGTGAGACAAATCTTGGGCTTCAAATCCAAAGACTTACTGACTTCAAATCCTGTTGCCCCTCTCTGTAAAGCTCATGTGTTACTTCTCCTTTTATACATGGGAGCTCTTAGTAAGTCAGAAGTTGTGCTTGAGATTAGTATGAATGGCAAGCAGATGGCAGATACCTTCCAGGGATAATTACAGTGTTGTGGAAAGACTTATATGATAAACACTGAAGGAGTGCAAATGGAAGAGAAATGCAGAATTAATGAAGTTGGGGTAATAATCCAGTTGGGAAGAAAAGTTTAAAACCAGGAGTTAGAATTGAAAGGGGCTCTGTGGGAATATTAATCATTCTGGGACAGACTGAACCTGTCTTCAGTACCGTATGCCATCACCCGCCACGAGCTATATATGCACAAACATTTTTGCACTGTGCAGTGACCAGGGTGGCTGAAAATAGTTAATCATCTATAATTTCTGCTCCCTTTTAGGTACCAGATAATCGCATGTATTTCCTTGCCAAGGTTGTAAAGATCTCCATGTAAATAAGTGACAAGTTCATAATACCCTATAGAGCTGCTTGCTCCTACAGAGGCTTGCATTACTGATTAGATCTCATATTTTATTCAGGTGCTTTCATCCCACGGTGCAATGAAGAAGGTTATTACAAAGCCACTCAGTGCCACGGCAGCACAGGGCAGTGCTGGTGCGTTGATAAGTACGGGAATGAGATAGCCGGCTCAAGAAAACAAGGGACAGTTAGTTGTGGTGAGTAATGATGTGCTTTCCTCAGACAACAAAGGAATTAACACTGTTGTAAGCCCTGCCGTTGCTGTACGATGGAGCATGATAACAAAAGTGACAAGAGGGAAACATGACTACCAGTGTTCAAAGTGCTCCTGTGTTTTCCTATTCAGACTACAAATAGGGCCCTTACATACACATTGGTCCTTTGGGCTAGGAGAGTGCCGCAGAAGTCAGCAGGCAATAGCCACTGGTAGGAAGATATTTTTGCTACCAGCCTGGAAATGTAGTAATTGAGATCAAAATTATGGCTATGGGATTGCTATGCATGGTTATTAAATATATTGTTCAGTGTACTTTGGAACACACATTTACTGGGGCTTCATGAATGATGTTTTCCAGATACAGGAAGGTGTACAAGTTTAAAATTTTATAAATTAACAACCAAGCCCTGCAGTATTGCTGACAGGACAATATTAATGTAGATATGTGAAATCACCAATTAGCTGTTTTACCTCAGCTGTTATATACGTATTATACCTATACGTATTCCTTCCGAGTGCTTCAGTGGTGGCTGTGGATTCAGCTTTCTTCTTGAAGAAGGAACAGAGAAAGCAGAGAACCCAGAAGGTCTGAGATGCCCAGAATCACATCACAGGTGTTAGGCTCAATAGCTACATTCATAGACCATGGTTTATGCACTCAAATAAAATCAATTTGTGGAGTACTTTTAGCCTGGCTTCCAGAGTTGGGATGAGATGAAAGTATTTACAAACGAGTAATGATTTTTCTGGCCTGCATGCCTGTGATCTGAAACTCCCCAGTCAAGTCTCTAGGAGGAGGGTGATGCATAGGTTTTTTATGCAAGTAAATTCTTCAGAGTAAATTGATATATATGTATTTATTCCAATTCAGGATGAACATTAAAATTTAGAGGTTGTTTGATTAATAGCTGAACCAATTAATTTTAAAAGTAACATCGCAAATGACAGTGGCTTGAATAACAAGGGTAGTGATGAACGAGGGGTTTGGTGTCATGTGAGGGAATGACCTTTCCTGCTCACCTGTTTCAGAAGAAGAGCAAGAAACCTCAGGGGATTTTGGCAGTGGTGGATCTGTTGTATTGTTGGATGATTTGGAAGAGGAGCCTGAAGCAGCTAAAAGAGACAAAGAAGGGAAACTGAAGATTCATGTAAGAGCAGCTAATGAAGATGATGAAGATGAAGATGATGATAAGGATGATGAAATTGGTTATATATGGTAGTGCCCATCATAATGAGGACTCACGTTTTGCACAATATTGCAAGTCATATCATATCTCTGCAATTGTATCTGAGAGTACCTGGCACAAATATTCCCTCTCTACTGAGTTTAATTTTGTATAGTCTATTTAATTTGGAAGACAAGGGTTTTTTTCCAGCAAGGACTGTTTGGAATACAGCTTTTGTTCAGTTGGTTCAGGGGATTTTTGTTCTAATCACAGGGGCAATGAGTTTTGTTTCAAAAACATTTCATGTCTTAATCCTCACTTGCACACCTTATGAAATATATCCTGTGAAAGAAGAATCGCAGAAGGGGCTCAAAAATCCAATACAAGGCTTAGAAGCCCTTCTCGTGTTAGAGAATTTGTGTCACAAATTCTTACCTGAATCACATCAGAAACAGTTATTTTTCTTTCCTGAAACAGGAAAAGTAGGTGCCTCATTTGCTAGTCCGTATTTGTTATGTTCCAGTAAAGAGTAAATCTCTTTGGATAGTGACCTGTGGCTGCCCCGCACCAGGGGTTTAATCCAGAAAGAAACCCACTGGCAGGATTTTCTCTTTACATTCTCTGAGAATGAGTCCAACAGTCTTAGTCCAGCCCTCACTGAAGGCAAAGCTCCCAGCAGAGGGTAGATCAGCTCACTGCCACTCTTGCTTTGGTTAAGGAACGTGGCCTTGATGTTACAAGATGCTGAGAATCTGCAGCTATCACGGACCAAGCCCTACAGGCAGGGAACAGAGTCCATCTGCCTTTCAAATTGTTTAAGGAAAGAGTGTTTTGTGAATCTGTAGCTTCATAACCACCCCCAGAGCTGCTCTGCAGCTTCTGTCTGAGCTCATTTGCACCAAGAGTTGCATTAACGTCGCTCAGGCAACCTCTGCTTCTGCTCACACACTATGGGTCTGCCCATTCTTCATTTACTCTCAGTAATCCCTCATTCCGAAGTTATAAAGCTGTCAAGGACACTAACCATCAAAAGTAATAAGCTGTCACTTCTTTAATTTAAATAGTTAATATTTATTTGACCCGGTTAAAAAAGCAACTTTAGGTGGTCATGTTTCAAAAGCATAACCCCTTTCCTCAGCATGACAAGTTGCACACTTATAATACAGACACATAAAAAAGAATAGTATTAAAATATAGTCTGTGATTCCCTCAGCATTTGCCATGTATTCATGGCTTTGCAATTATGTTACAGCATATTGACATTAACTTATTTGCTGCGTCCTTTCCCACTGCAGTTCTCGGATACAGTAAGGTACTGGGGTGACCTTTTATTATTTTCACTGTTTTCAGAAACAGTGAGAGGTACCTTAACCCCACTTTTGCAGTAGGATCCAGATATAAGTATTATTTTAGCAGTACCTGTGAGTTATTTTGCAGAATGAAAAACGTGCTTATTACACAGAAAACTAATCAGATGGAATACTTTTTTCCTCTGAGTTAGTGTTGGATACAGAGGTGGAGACATTACGGAGTCAAAACATGGCTGGTTACGTACTCACTCGGAAGCAGGAAAATATCATGCTGGTTGGCAGAAGTCAATTTTCTAGGGACAGTGGCCCAAGGGCTGTGGTCTTCAGCCATCTCCAAAGTCCATGTCCCCTGCGGAGCCTGACTCTGCAGCCCCTCTGCCCCTCGGTGTCAGCCTCTGCTTTCAGACGTGATCAGAAGAGCAACACTGAAGAGGAACTCCTTTCAGACACCACGTGTTGCAGGGGCTCAGTTGTTTTCTCCTCTTTCGTTTCCTATTTATCTCGATCAATGACCTGAGAACAAAGAGCAAGCCGGCATAATTGTTATTAATGCAGAAGGATGTGTAAAATCGTGAGGAATTTGTTGTGTGCTGTTTCACGCCCCCGCATCCTCCCAAAAATCTGTCATCACAGTCATTTGCAAAAGGCCTGCAATCCTCCCTTCCTCAAATCCCTTTGATTTTCCTATAGCTTTTGAAAATCTATTTTAAAATCTTTGTCCATGAGCTGCACAGCACGCACACACACACACACTTTTTTTACTTGCCTTTCATAGAAAATGATGATGACTTGCAAGAGGAACAGATACAAGCAACATTTCTGTTTCCTTAAATAGTATGATTTTGTGAGAAGCAATTGAACACCAACAGTAGCTTCTCAATCATTGTGGCTGGTTTCCTCCTGCTATTTTATTAATTAAAGCCATACTCTCTGGCTCTAGCTCTGCTGTCCTTGTGCAGGACCTGCCTGAGGCACAGAGATGCCATTTCACTCTGACATAGAACTGAGGTCCACAATCAGTAGAGTTGTGCTTATCCTCCTGACTGGACTCATTCTCCACACATAACTAGTTTTTTCTGCAGTTCTGTGTCCATTTGCCATGGCTTATCCTGAACTATGCCATACTTCAAAGGCCACATAGTCAATCCATTCTGCCCAGGACCACACTGGAGTAAAACCTGTCTAACCCAGTCCTTGCAGGCAGCTCCAGGGTCCAAATTGCAGCCCTTCTGCATCACGTGCAGCTATGCAAGATGGTTGAATAAAAGCTATTAAATAAGCCCTTAAAAATGAATGTGGACAGCCTTCAGCTTACATGAGCAGATATGCCACCACCATCCATTTCTCAACACCATTGATCTTCTCCCAGCTGTAACCTCTCACACACAACAATTCCAAACCAGAGCTGGCAGGTTTTACATCTTAAACTATAAAACAATTTCCATTGTCTCAAACTCACCAATTCAAATGTGCAGTGGGTACCAGTCAAACTGCCCCGTGCCCAGCACTGCACGGCTGGTTCAGCTGATCTCTGCCAGCATCTTTACCTCCACACAGAAACAAACACACTTACACATGTATATATTTCCCTTTTAAGACCACTGGCCTGGATTCAGGAAGACACCCCTAGCCAGGTGATCGTTCAGTCACCTGTTTCAGTTGTTCAAATGTTCTTCTGAATCAGGGCCACCATTAGAAAAATGTGAGTTTATTGAGTGGTTCGGTTGGGCACGACTACAAGAGCATTTAAAGCAAGTAGTGTCAAATGCCAAGGTGGCACAGCCCAGGCAGGAGGGGGGCAGGGGCTGTTGGGCTTGGAAGGGCAGCTCGGACTATGGATTGCTTTAAAAGCAAGTTTCCAAATCTTACAACGCTTTTTTTTTAGCAAAGCCCTTTGGTGATCCACTGGCATCCTCCTGTGGTTGTGGAATTTGCAGCCTATATATACATGTGTATATATATGTGTGTGTCTGTACATATATATTTATACACACATATGTGTGCGTGTCCAATTTTGCAAGCTGCATAAAGAAAATGTTTTATTTCTCTAAAAAACCCAGTCCCATCAAGCCCTTTCCATTCTTCATGCTTTGTAAAGGATTTAATTTGCTTCCAGCTTACTTTAATTTCTTCCTTTTTCTTTTCTTTCTTCTTTTTTTTTAAATAAGGCTTCCCATCTGCATCAAGTCACTGACCTTCCAAACATTTTCTCATTATGAAAAATGGAATCAGAGTTGTCCCATTCTTTTAGAAACACAAACCGATTTTTAATCTCATTTTCTTTTAATATTAGACACTATGAAATACTGTTAGGCATTGCTTTATGTTTCAAGGTGTCCTTTTAACTACTGTGGTTAAATCAAAATCTCCTTGAGTTCAGATTTCAGCACAGTTGGGTTTTTTGGGTCGTTACTGGCCTTTGCTGTGAACACAAAGAATCCTTTTCCTTTTCTTCGCCTTTTTTTAAGCTATTCTGTACTATTATTTTCAACCATTTGAAGTGTTTATTTAATATTTATTCTACAGTTTATATTGAAAATGTAAAGTTTATATTTAAAACAATACTGTTTGTTAGTGAATGCTTCTCTTTGCCTCTCCAGCCTAGTCTGTTAGTCTCAGTGTACATTTCTGGCATGGGAATATTTTGATATTAGAAGTTTTGTAGCATTTTTCCCCCTCAAGCAGCAAATGACATAGATCTAAGGTCACCACTTGATACAGACCACCAGATCGCTCAAGCTTAGCTTCCTACGTTTGTTGGCTTTTATTGCAGTCCCTTCTGTATGCCATTCAAGTTCCTTTAATACATAGACTGCTTTGTACAGTTACTATACATCAAAAAGCCCTTTCTACAGTAGGTGGGTTTTGGTCTTTTTATACTTTTCTCAATGCTGTTGATGTCTGTTCCTGTTAAATGTGTAGATCTGTAAGGAGAGATCCAAATATTACGTGTTTCAGTTTGATGTCCCTACTGTAGATGGATGTAGACTATCATAGTAAGTAGAATTGCATAGTAAATTCTGAATGCTTTTTCCATAAGGAGTTAAGTGGAATGTGAGCATTTTGCTATCTTTGGTTAACTGTAAATGCTTAACTGTAGTCTGAAATAGTTGCATTTTTGTCTGTCTCAATAAATTTTAATTTGTCTGCGACTCCTTATTGCCTGTCCTGAATTTTATTAAACTTTGGGGATCAAAAATACTGCAGTACCTTGAGTCAGCGTTTAATCATGCATGGAAATGGATGGTCTTTTATATTTGGTTTATACCTTATACCTCTGTTCAATGTCAGCTGTAATCTGTGAAGTTAATGTAAGGTCTCTAGAAAGCTATATTTTAAAAGCAGAAATGAAACCAACTGAAAGTAATAACTGTACCAAAATCAGAACTTTTCAAATTACATTAAAATTGATTTTTAAGGAACTAGCAGGGACGGGAAGCTTTCCTTTTTATTTTCTCCCCAGTTTGCAAATTGTGATGTTTTTCTGTCTCTTCTGAAGGTATCCAGGGCAGTTCTAGAAACACAGCCACATTTTACAGGGGCCATTATCTATAGTATAAATGAAGGCAAAATTATACTGAATACAATTGGTGGGAAGCCATTTTCACTTAGAAATACCTGGTTTTGTGTCTCTATTATTAAATTAGAGTTCCTCTTTAATATTATTAACTAATTTAAACAGCCAACATTATTACAGTGCTAATTACAGAGCTTAAAATGTTATTCCATCACCTTTCCTCTGATGTGCAATATTAAAGTACCACATAAAAGAATCTTATTTCCAAACTTATTTTCAAACATTTGTTTTCTTATTATGAACTTATTTTCAAACACTCGTGCAATTGGCATCTCATCAGGTAAGACTTTTGTAACTTGTCTGTCCATATGTGATTGGGTGAGTTCTGTCATCTATGGTCAGAACCTGCCTTAAATTTCTGTTAAATTAATGGTCCCTCCCAGTCCTACCTTCCTGCTTCGGTCACCGCTGTCTTTTAGACTCCTGTTTTGAGATATCCACTTTTGGGAATTCCTTCCATGCCTCACAGAAGGTTGAGGTGGTGTTTTATCACCCATACTATGCTAACCTTTTCTTGAACAACCTCCACTAAGCTATATACCGTGAATTGATACTTTAGTTTCATACATTAAAATACTCATAGGAGATTATTACGTCCCACCTGTCATGTCCTGATAAGCCACGTTGATTTATATTTAGCTTTTCTATGATTCTCTTCACTATTTTGGACAAGGATCTTGGGCTAATTTTCATTAACTCCTTGTTTCCCTGGTGGTACCAAAGAGTGTCTGCAGCTGAAATGTTGCTCCAGCAATGGTAAAAGGTCAGTTTGGGTTTGAGGGAAAATGGTCAGCATCTTACCTGGAGGACAGAGGAGTCCATACTCTGTACTTTGCACCCCCAGTAAAATCTGCCAGACCAGGCTGTACCTGGGGGGCACTGATACCTCTGCATGGAAAGGGACACACACAACAAAGTTACCCTTCACAAAGAAACAGCCTTTTTCTCCCCTGTTTTCCAATATATAAATATTTTCTGTATCTTACTGATATTATTGTGCTAATGATCTGTGAAACCTCCAGTGTGAGCTGCATGCATACACGCAGAGTCTTTTATTTTCTCTCTCTCACAAAATTTTCTGTTGAGCTCCACACCAGCTATAAAACAGTAGCATTACAGCCTTCACTGATGATTAGTTTCATTTTTCCTTAAATACTGACAGTCAAAGGGTGAGATATTAAAAAGAAAAATCATGTCACAACAGCTTTGCACACTGTACAGTTTTTTGAATAGATTAAAAAGAGGCAGAGAGCTATTAATAAGCTTTTGACTTTCTGAGCACTCCCGTCTTTGAAACTAGACCATCTTTTTTTTCAGAGGGGGTGGGGGAGGCCGAGTGAAGAGCAGGCTTTATGCAGCCTTGGAAAAAGGGGGGAAAAAAAAGCCAACCTCAGTGAAACAAATAGATTTAGGTAAGCTGTGAAAGAGAGGGACAGCCCACTGAGCACGGGCAGAGCACTCCCACCCACTGCTTTCAGGACAGAACCCACTTTTCTTCAGGGGAAAATTCCTGCTGGCTTGAGCAGCTCAGGATCAGCCCATCACAACCCACAAACTGCAGAGGCAGGTTCCTGCTACGTGCTGGGTTGGTCCTGTCCCCTGTGTGCAGTATCTAGTAACTGCTTCAAATGAATCCCTGAAAACTAGGATTTAAAAAAAAACAAAACACTAACCATGCGGTGGCACGCCGGGAGGAAGGGAAGAGCAAGGCCAGAAGCAAATTCAGGTTTTGCCAGCATTATATCAGCCCAGTAATGAGGCAGAGGTATGTAAAAAGCCCTAATGTGAGCATTGAATGGCTCTGCAGCCACCCGCCCAGCTGTAGCTGTGCAAGAAACCTCTCTGCTGACAACAGATTTAGAAAGAAAAACAGAGTCTGGCAGCTACTCATCTTGAGCATCAACTTCCTTCACGTATCACTATAAATTCCTGGAAGTCCACGCTAAAAGGTTGGGCAGAGAGAGAGTTTGGAAAGAAAATTTCAAATGCAGGTTCTTTGCCAGGTAGTAACTAACTGCCTTTTCTCATCTATATTTACTCAATAAAAATCATTGCTGGAGCATGACTCTGCTTCCATGCCCAGCCAATACATTTGCAATCTGGCCCTTAAACATGGGGAAAATCGACCCCAGAGCATATTGTTAGAGGAAAGGTCCAGAAGCACATTGGTTTATGCTTTGAAAACATATTACTGCTGAAATTATTTGCAGGTTTGGAGAGACTTGCAGGTTTTGACACTGATTTTTGTATGTTGAATATCACAAATCCAGTTAATGCAAATATATTCAGGTAAGAGTCTGTACAAGTAGGAATATACAGACACAGCTTTGCTCCATCACAGATGGTGTATCAATTTATCACAACTGGCAAAGAATTGACCTAAATAACTACTAGCCTAAAGTAAAATTAAATAAAATAGAGACTGTAACAAGATGTAGGTTTTCACAGATTAATGTAGGCTATTGAAATATTTCGGGTTACCAGGGGCTATTACAGAAGATCAATATTCCTGTTGCTTTTGGTACAAGTCACGTAAGAATCCGACACCTACCATGAGCCTTGGTGGCTGCTAGTGACACTGGTGCTGCATCTCACCTCCATGCTCACTGCAAGAGCTGCTGCCATAGCGAGAGGAGATGGGGTGCAAATAAATACATCTACTAAACTCCTCCCTCATCACATCACCCCTCGGCCAGCTTTGAAAGGTGGGCACTATTCAGTTTCCCCCCAAAGAAATTACCATAGTTTTGGGCAAGCAAGAGAGCACAATTTGGCTCAGGTGGCTGTAGTGGTAGAGACAAACATCAGGCTGGTTGTAAAATGACCCAAAATAACTCCAATATCCTCTCAGAGCAGGGTTGTTGTCCCAAGCCTGGTCCCAAGCCTGGTCTCAAACCCAGTTTCCATCCTCAGTTGAAATCGTTCTCTCCTAACTGATTCTTCTGTAGGGGGTGTGCGTGGGTGTGTGTCTCTTTTTTTTTTTTTTTAATTTTGTCCCCAAGCCTGGGAGTTAATTAAGTTTTAACAATGAGCTGCATCACTGTAGAACAGGATATCTGATTGCTCATCTGTTTTACATAATTGATTAATTAATAACCTTGCTAATTGAGTCTCATGAAATCCTCTGTTAAACAGGAGCAAGGCTTTGTCCCGAACCATTGCTTGTAGGGTTACATTAAAATCAGGACATTTTGGCTGCTCCATCTCCCTCAGGCTCTGTGGAGGAAGCCACAGCACAGCATTAACTCAACAGGTCTCTTGGGCTGCTGTAGAGAGGGCATAATCACAGAATATTCATGGTTGGAAGGGACCTTTGGGATCCCCGAGTCCAACAAAAAAAAAAAAAAAAAAACACACAAAAAACCACAACCCAAACTAACACACTCACACCCCACATCCACCCACAGACAGACAAAAAACAACAACCTTGGGCACTAGAGCATGCCCTGAAGTGCCACGTCTACATGTTTCTTAAATACCTCCAGGGATGGTGACTCCACCACCTCCCTGGGCAGGCTGTTCCAGTGCCTGACCACTCTCTCAGTAAAGTAATTCTTCCTAATATCTAATCTAAACCTCCCCTGCTGCAACTTCAGACCATTTCCTCTGCTCCTGTCATTATTCCCTTGGGAGAAGAGGCCAACCCCCACCTCTCTACAACCGCTTTTCAGATAGTTGTAGAGGGCAATGAGGTCCCCCCCTCAGCCTTCTCCAAAATAACACACCCAGAGTGTGGGGCACCACACTTGGGTTCAGCACCCAAAGTGGGTGAACCTTGTTTTCACCTGTACCCCCAAGATGTCAGAAGTTTTCTCCCACTGTCTGCTTTAACACCCCTTGTAGCAGCTCCTTGCAATTGTAAACACTGGGGCTGCCTCTCTCTTGCTTTACACCACCAGTCACCATTGCACAGACTGGTACAGCCCCACAGCCTGTTCCAGTTGACAACATTTTCCACCACTTTTGGTAATGTATGAGTGCAAACACAGCTGTAAAATAAAGTCACAGAGCAATCTTCCCCCCCACACTACCTGAAAAACCGCACCATGAGTTCTCAAAGGCACTGTGCTCGCCACGATGTGACCTACATCTTTTCTCGGGAGCAATCACAGCTGAAATAAGGCATAACGTGATGGATTCTGTGCTATTAAATGGAAGAGGACCATCCATGGAAATAACCACCGACAATAGTTTGCATTTTAATGTCATTTCTTTTCTTCTTATTACCCCTAGACATAGAGTGTGATGTATTTCTACCACGTGATATCGTCTAGAAGCCAGCAGCAAGGCGGAGAGGTGCTTTAAACACTGCTCCTGAGGGTGCTTCCCAAATGACCCTCAGTCTGAGCGAGCAGCAAGTATTTCCCTTCAAATCTGCCCACTAAGAAAATGTTTTCTCGGTCCGAACCCACTTGGATCTTACTAGATGTAAACCCACAACAACTTCACCAAACCCTCGGGGGTTTAGTCCACCCACGGAGGGCAGGTGAGCAGGGACCTGCCTGCTGCGCTCTGGGCGATGAGTTGAAGACATCCTAAGACAAAGCAACCAGATTCTGAAAGAGCAAACAAAGGTCTAAGGTGAGCAGGGACCTGCCTGCTGCGCTCTGGGTGATGAGTTGAAGAGGTCCTAAGACAAAGCAACCAGATTCTGAAACAGCAAACGAAGGGCTGTCATCCCTTACCATTTTCTGAAGTCAAGAGTCACCCAGGAGGCCAGGATGTAAATCCGCCAGCCCTCATCCGTCCCAAATCTCTTCCCACATGGCTTGGTCCACCCTCAGTGTTGATCTCCAGGTGCTTTATAAGCTCTGCAGCAGCGGCTGAGCCTCATCCCTCATTCAGGCTGCCGGCACTGAGAGGTCTTGGCACAGGCTGGTCTTGATGACAATTTAATCCTGGGGATCTGAAAAGGATTTAGGACCTGGAAACAAAGAGATGGGTTAAAATCCTACACAGTGGACAAACAGCTATCTTGATAGGTGCATCTGCAGGAGAATTTGGGGACAGCGACCATTTATTTCTGAATATCACACAGATTCCCAAGCCATGGGGGATGGAAGGGGAAAGTGGAGTGAATCAGGAGACAAGAGCCTGCCATCGAAGCCCCTTCTAAATGGCTAAATTAGGGAAGATAAATGCCATCCCTTTTTTTTTTTTCATCTCTCTATAGCGGGGTGCGAGAGGCTGGGGGCATCACTCCTGCCAGCATCATTTGTATGTTGGGGTGGAGGTAGGAAGTGGGCTGGTGACACATCGTACTTCCACACTGCTGGTGAAGTTCCTGAGTAATGAATCCAGGGGCTAATCCATCGTGCCTGCCATTTCAAAGAGCCCTGATAACCTCGTCTCTTCTTGTTTTCCTCTCTAAGGCTTTTGCAGATTTACCAACACAAGTTTTCCCTGAAGAGGGATCACATTTCAGGCCTGAAATGCTCTGATTATTTACCGTTTGTCACACCGTAATTTATATTTATTGTTTGTGGCTCTTATTTACACGTGTTCATTACTTTCCTATTTTAGTCATTTATCCTGCATGTCCCCCCCCTACTTTTTCAATTATTTCACATACTCAGTTTATCAATTATATTGCCAAGATGCATTTAGAGAGCATAATTTGTTTCTAATGCATGATTTTTTGACAGCATGATTTGTTTTCATGTTTGCAGAGAATTTTAAGATGACAGTGACTCTAGGGCAGAGAATAAAAAGTTGAGAAGGTTTTTTTTCATATAGAGACCTGTACTCCAGGTTTCACATAAACAAAACGCATGTTTTATCTGGACCATTTGCTGACCTGCTCATCAAGTCCACATTGGTGTGGCTCTCAGTGTGGTTTTCCTCCTCCCAGGGGAGTGTTGGAAACGCTTAGAAGTTAAATGTTCTCCCCCGGTGGTGCTCCCCTACCCACCAGTGTTGGAGGTTGCTACAGCAATGCTCCAGGCAAACATTGGTGGGATGAAAGGGTGGCTGAGCCTTTCCATGACCCCAGCCATGGTGTTCCCTTCAGAGTAATCATCTTTAATGATGAGTGTGGAAGAGCCCTGCCTTAGCTGGGTTAGGTTGCAAAGCAAATGGATCCTTTCCAGCAAAGCGCTGTTGTGAAGAGGCTCTGTGTTGAGGTGGGACCAGTAAGTACACTCCATCAGCTCCAGTCTCATTGCTTCCTTTGCTTATCAACAGCAGTGAGATGTTTTTTTTCCTGCTGTCTGGCTGTTGCTGTTGGAGCTTTACAGGCTGCCGTGCCCTGGCTGGCGAGGCAGGAGGATCAGCTCTTCAGAAGTGTGTGCCAAAAAGCACAAACCCTCCCACCATTCTGCAAGGAAGCCATCCAACGTGCGTTGCTCTGGGGCTTGCTACCTGTGTTTATTCATTTACTGAGGCAGTCTGGCCTTTCCTATGGATGGTGACTCTCCAAAAAGCTGAAGAGATGACAAACAGGTTTGCTGGTATTTGCTCTCTTCGTGGCCTCTATCCCAGGTCCAGATCTTGGCAAGTGCAGACCTGCCACCACCCATGCCTTTGAAAGCCACCTTTAACACATCCATTGCTTTATACAGCTCTGTAAGATGCAGAAGGCATGCTGGAAAACACTTCAGCTCTGTTGATCCATCATTTTGCCTCCTCTCCATGCTCATTAGCTGCCAGGGATGAGCCAGCCCACGCTCTGGCTCTCTAGCACAGTGTCTCTCATGGTTCCAGCATCACCCAAGAAATGCCCCTCAATATTCAGCCTAAATTTACCAGTCTGCAGCTCCAAACTGTGACAGGGCTAATCATCTTCCCAGTTTTAGTCTCACCCCTCAATTGGAGCAGGGTGAAGGAAGAAGAAAGGACTTTTCCCTAGACTGCTTTGGGTCAGAGGCTCGTTTTCAGAGATGTGGCACATTAGGAAGGGAGCAAGTAGTCTGCTGGGACACAGCACGATATACACACAAGTGCCAGAGGAAACCTTTGCACCCGTGGGTTTTGAGGCCCAATATTCAGCAGAAATTCAGCTGTGGTTTCTCTGCTGCAGCCCCTAGACCCCTTATCCTCCATGGTTTGTCATTGCACTCCTACAGCTGTGGAGTGTTTTGCTCCCCTGATCCAATTTATTCTGTCCAGCAAGGCTGCAAGGCAGGATTTATGTGAACAAGGTCTAAAGCAACCGTGTCTGACTGTTAGTTGCTGAAAGCAAATCAGGCTCTGTCTCAGCGAAAGCCCCAGTTAATTGGGCAGTGCTGCACCCGTAGCAGGGAGATGTGGCACTTATCTCTGGACTGATTTACAAAATGCCATCTAGAGGAGCGGGGACACTTGAAAGGGATTGGGGAGGGTGAGACAATAGATGTTCATTGAACCATATTTTACCTCCAGGAAAGGTGAAGGCTGCTGGATGAGTTTGGTGCCCTCAGAGAAGTGGCTGAGACCTCATGCTCCTTCATCTCCTGCATCTTCCTTTCCATGCGTATTTTCAGATCACATCAGTAGTGTTGGTAACACACAATAGTTGTGACAAAAGCCCAGGTTAAAGGGTATGTCTTTAAAGGACTGAAAGGCCAAATCTTCCCCCACTGTGCTCACATGTGATGTCCTTCACATCCCTCCTCTTTCTCCCTGTCTCAGCATCACTCCCTGCAAAGCCCTTGCCAAGGTGTCTCGGTCCCTCAGTGTCAGGAGAGAGGGTTCCCAAACATGATGTGCCCAGCCAAAAAATCCCAGCTGGGATGGACCTTCTGAGCTTGCACCTTCAGGAGATATACAGCTGACTTGCAAGATGTATTTCAAAACTAAAACATTTTGTATTTTCTGACCTAAATGCTGCATTCATGGCTTGTCGAACCCATTTTAGGCAGCAATTCATTTTTGAAGGTTGAAACTGTCTTTCAAAAAATGTATTTAATAAATATTTGGAGAAGGTAAGAGATAGTAGGAATACAGTTCTTAAAATATTTATGCACAGAAATCAAAGCTTTTCACACTGAATTCAATAAACTAATTTTATAGGGCTCTAAATTTGGAGTTTGATATACAAAATTGGGAGTCAGAAGCAAATTATGTAGGATTTTATATGACTGTAACAAAGAGAATAATCACTCTTCAGAGAGAAAAAAAAAGCTGTATATGTCTTACAGCTTTGTATAATAAAATTACAAATGGGAAATCAGATGGGATGTTTAATTCCTAGATTGGGTACATTTAAAAAAGGTCATTTAGGTTAAAAGAAATGCATTCGCTCCTTGGCCAGGGCTGTAAATCAGTGCAGCTCCACTGACAGCACATAACTTAAGGAGATGCAAAGCAGGGAGGACCTGACCTGTAATTTTTGGATCAGAAGGAATCACAGAAGATTCACTGTCACCCCGCAGTGCCTATGAAGGCACTTTGAACTTTTGGTCCTTTTATGTTTTGAGTTAAAACTAATATTTTAAAGGCAAAGTTATCACATGATGGATACCTACAATTTCCAACAGACTGATGTGGGGTTTAGGGTATCTCTGGAATGCAACAGCAATAAGCCCCGACTCATGGCATCCTTAGGGCTCTCTCCCACCTTGGCTGATTTCCTTAAGATTGGTGCAAAACCAGCTAAATCAAAAGCCTTTCTGTTCTGGCAGGGAAACAGCCAGGGCCATCTCCTGCCCTGCATGTCCCAGGCTGCGAAACAGCAGCCTCGGCACGTGGCTGAGGACGGAGAGTGCAAAACAGACCAGGGGGGAAAAGTTTCTACTTCGTTGCATCCGGTGCTTTCAAATACAAGCTACAGCTTTTATCTGTTATCCTGACTCATTTAGCCCCTACGTAAGTCAATGGGGATCAGATGTGGTGGGAGCTGATTCATGGCCACTGAACAGACGTCGTTAAATCGCAGAAATTTCAGAGAGGATATTTTGGGCAAACACACGTCCCTGACTTTCTGCTGCTGCCATTACAAAAGGGCTCAATCAACATGGGAGTGTTTCATGCTGCAAATGTAACACTGCCTCTCTTCTTCAGCTCTGCAAATGATTCATTTTTTTCAGCAGTGTGTTACAGGGGGGTTTTTTTACAGCTATTTCCCCCCCTCCAATTTCCTGCACAACAAAGTCCTGGTTTTCACCTTCAGTCTGACTTTGTAATCCATGGTTGGTTTCAAATCAGCCATCCAGTGTGGTAATGAATGGATTAACTTTCTGCTTTCTGATGAATAGTAGGAAAAATGTTTCTGAATTATCAAAAAATAATTGGAATTAAAATTGTAAATGGTTTCTACAAGGGACATTTTTGTAATTAGTTGAATCCGTGTGATGGAAGCTATTATAAATAACAAAAAAATGTGTTTACCTAATCACTGGGAAAGTGCACATTAGCTCTCTAATTAGAAGTCCCTCACGGCTCTACTACAAACTTTGGACATAAAATAATTTCTTTCATGCTTCCTTTAGCAGGCAAAGGAAACTCCATCAGCTCCATTTGTGCATGTCCACAACTGTGAAAGCGACTGCAAATTTAATTGCCAAATTCACACTCATTTATCTCAGCACGTTCCTGCGACTTCCCAGTACCTCATCCTCAGCACATCCCGCAGGTGCTGATGGACAAACTGGTCTGTATATCCAGTCTGCCAATCCAGTATATCACTTGGGCACTACTGGAAGGACAGCTGTGGGTTGTAGGGTTGAAACAGGTTCAAGCACACCTGGGTGCAGTGGGAAGTCATGGAGCAAAGCCATGGCTGCCCCAGGCACTGTGCCATGGGATTCTGCTCCAGAAGAAATGCCATTTTCTGTTATTGTGAGCTTGATTTGGCTTTGTTGTGAGTCGTCCTGCGAACTGGTCTCATGTTGAGGAGTGAAAACCTTTCACCACCCTGCCTTCCACACAGAGTGAGGTCACCACAGACAGAGAGGGACTTTGCTTTTGGAGACATTTTCTCATTCAACACACCCTACATTTCTTATTGCAATCAAGCACCTCTGTAACATGCCCTGGAGCCCTCTATCCTTGGGCAGGGATCAGAGCAATCCCAAATTCCCTGGGTAACAAGTACTTATAGCTATATGTTCCTGTATGTTCCTATGGGAACCTAGCTATGTAGCTATGGGATGGGATGGGATGGTGAGGCTGTGCTCTTGATGGGGGGGACCACTGCATCCACAGAATTCAACTCTAGATTGAAGTTCTTTAAAACAAACAAAAATCTCCACCTAAAACCAACCATTAGGCACACAGTTGCAATACTTCACTGCATTTCAGGCAAAAGCCAACTAGCTGCTCCCAGTGTGCTCACTTAGTTTCCAAAAATGAGTAGACAACAGCTACAGTTACTTTTTGAATAACAATATCATACATATTCAGATGAAACTGCTGCGATGTAGCCAGTTCATGGGATCGTGATTTTCATGCCTCCCAGAGCCAGGCATGAGCTCTTGTTTTTTGAGCCCACAGCATGATGTACTTTATTGCACAAGTGTTTTTCAGCTCTATATGGAGTCAACAAGATGTTTTGTGTGGTTTGAATTAAGCATCTGCTGAAGCATATCCCTAGATGTGGCCGTAGGAAAGGGCTGTGGGTCCCTGGCTCTGACAGTTCTTGGCTGCATCAGGGCAACTGTACTACCTCCAAGTGTGGCAAGGCCATTTTCTGTTATTGTGAGCTTGATTTGGCTTTGTTGTGAGTCGTCCTGCGAACTGGTCTCATGTTGAGGAGTGAAAACCTTTCACCACCCTGCCTTCCACACAGAGTGAGGTCACCACAGACAGAGAGGGACTTTGCTTTTGGAGACATTTTCTCATTCAACACACCCTACATTTCTTATTGCAATCAAGCACCTCTGTAACATGCCCTGGAGCCCTCTATCCTTGGGCAGGGATCAGAGCAATCCCAAATTCCCTGGGTAACAAGTACTTATAGCTATATGTTCCTGTATGTTCCTATGGGAACCTAGCTATGTAGCTATGGGATGGGATGGGATGGTGAGGCTGTGCTCTTGATGGGGGGGACCACTGCATCCACAGAATTCAACTCTAGATTGAAGTTCTTTAAAACAAACAAAAATCTCCACCTAAAACCAACCATTAGGCACACAGTTGCAATACTTCACTGCATTTCAGGCAAAAGCCAACTAGCTGCTCCCAGTGTGCTCACTTAGTTTCCAAAAATGAGTAGACAACAGCTACAGTTACTTTTTGAATAACAATATCATACATATTCAGATGAAACTGCTGCGATGTAGCCAGTTCATGGGATCGTGATTTTCATGCCTCCCAGAGCCAGGCATGAGCTCTTGTTTTTTGAGCCCACAGCATGATGTACTTTATTGCACAAGTGTTTTTCAGCTCTATATGGAGTCAACAAGATGTTTTGTGTGGTTTGAATTAAGCATCTGCTGAAGCATATCCCTAGATGTGGCCGTAGGAAAGGGCTGTGGGTCCCTGGCTCTGACAGCTCTTGGCTGCATCAGGGCAACTGTACTACCTCCAAGTGTGGCAAGAGCCACAAGTTGGGACCCCAAACAGCATCACATCTGTTTCTACCCCAGATATTTTATTTCTGGAAGATAAGAGAGCTTTTGTAGGTCATGCAGGAAGGACAAATATGTAAGTGTCTGCAGCCAGCTATACTAATCACAGTGGGTATCACAAGTGAGGCAGCACTTCTGCAAAACTTTTCACTCCAGAGCTGTTTTCACAAAGAAGTCAACAGTAAAGTTAGTATCTGATGATTAAGTCACATTAGGGCAGGGTTTTTTTAATACATTTGACCTATTTTGTGAACAGTGAACACAGATTTATCCTTGTTATGCTAAATAACTTTTTTAACCTGCTGTGTTAAACTGAGCAAAAGTGAAGATTCTATTACAGTTACTGAGATAAATTCATATGTGAGGGGTTCTTTTTCTGATCCAGTTTTGTACGGTGAAAATCTTCTTTAATGACTATGTGAGGGGTTCTTTTTCTGATCCAGTTTGAACAGTGAAAATCTTCTTTAATGAGAGAAAAGAGGAAACACTACTTAACAAATGAAAACACCCTTTCCAATTTAAAAATATATGACCTATTTTATCTACTTAAGAAAAACTATTAACTAGAAACATTTGCCACAGTATTGAATTCTGCAAAGGGAATTATGCTACATTTCATAGATAGCCTGGCAATCACCATCCACGTGTAGCTATTTTAGATGTAGAAGCAGAGTTAACTTTTCAACTCAAGAACGCCAGCAATGCTGGGAAAGCTGCTTGGTTCTGCCCACGCAGGACATGGAAACACAGAATCCCTCTCCAGTGAAGCAAGGAACAGCGACCAGCAGCCTGTGCCCAGGAGCTCAGCTTCTGCTCCAGGCACATCTAAATCAGTACGAGAGGTTTTACTGAGCAGGAAACGGTCCCACCACCCTGAACCATGCCAGAAGAGATGTCACATAGAAAGGTGCAACCTCATCACTCTGTAACACTGAGCATGCTGATACCATACACCTGCTTTTGGCTATTAATTACTTTAGTAGGCTGCAGTGAAGCTTTTAGCATGATAATATGGCAAACAGTGTCAATATAGAGAAAGACTTGCTGATAAAGACAGCCCAGACAGCAGAGAGACTGGGAGATGATATTCCAGAGCTCCCATCAGCACAAAAGTTCAAAATGTTGATTAAACATGTTCATTTTCCAAACATTTCCATTAAACTCAGAGCAAGGAGTGACAGCAAGAATTAAGTGGTGCCTTCA
Source organism: Calidris pugnax (assembly GCF_001431845.1). Taxonomy (NCBI): domain Eukaryota; kingdom Metazoa; phylum Chordata; class Aves; order Charadriiformes; family Scolopacidae; genus Calidris; species Calidris pugnax. The sequence continues at coordinate 14,625,442 of NW_015090893.1, read as the reverse complement.
GCCCAGTGGCAAGCAGAAAGGAGGAAACAACTCTTCCCCAGGGTGGTCTCCTAAGTGCACGTGAGGGTGTCAAAAGATGCTCCAGGGATGGAGAGGTGTAACCCGTCCCCCACCCTCCTCAGCAGGATGCCAGATCGGAACCTCTGAGTATTACAGTCTAAAAATTACTATTCCCACCTGAAACAATCCTTCCAAAGTAATTTTTTTTCAAAAAACTTCAGTTTCTTTGAAAATGGGCACAGTGATGCATATTGTGTGAATGGTAAATACTCATTTTTGTCATGTTTTAATGATGCTGCTGGTTGTGGGCAGCAACAGCACATTAGTTCCCAAGAACTGAGGATGCAGGGCTGTTGCACACAAAATACAGTTGGTATTTTGCAAGTCTGGGGAGAGGTGTAGGTGCCCCATATTACTGACATTCTGAGCAAGTTGCTCAGCCCGTTACCTCAACGGAAGAGGCAAATACCATGAAATCAATTTCTGTGCCCAATTTACTCTCAGTGACACCTGCACAGATTTTAAAGGGTAATTTGTCATTTTGCTCCTCATGTCACGTTACTTCAGGTCACGGAGATCATCAAGTCAAAACTTGGTTCTGACCCTCCACTCCATAATCCAGAAATGGAAAGTAAGAACACCCATTTTTCCCCCAGAAGAGAAGGCACGAGTTATAAATAAAAGTAGATAAAGTGGGTAAATCACTCCTGGTTTTCTGCCACCTGAAGCCCACTCCATTGTAAGCACCTCCTTTATTATCCCACAGCCCATAGTGGGAAAAGATCATTTCATGTCCAGGGAAAACATGACTTGCTAAACGGGCTGTGGATCACGGGAGGTGTGATGCGAGCCCTCCGGGTAATTTATCCGCCTGCTTGCTTAGGGGGAGCGGCAGCCTGAGGCGGCGGCAGCAGTAAATGGCCATGGTAAAGAGTGACAGGGTGATATTCGATGATATAGTGAGCAATTCAGGATGTAGGGAACATAAAAGGAAAGAAGCAAGATGGTACTAAATGCAGTCCCGATAGACAAAATTATGGAGCCAAAATTTATATATATCTATATATACATAAACCAAATCAACCCATGATGCAAGTGGAGTGAGAGGAGGGAGGGCAGCACAGGGCAGTTCTCTGCCGGGGAACACCTGAGGCTGAGCCCACACAACCTCGGCACAGGGTGGGGGCTGAAAACCATCGTGGGAGGAAGCAGGGGGGGGCTAAGTTTTGTGGAGCATCACCACACTGCAGCCATTGCTCAGCTGCAGCCAGAGAAGCCTTATTTATTCATCCCAAACTCAGCATTTGGGTTTTTCCAAATGAGAAAGGCATTTTTTTATAGCCCAGCTCGCTAACTCTCCCAAGCCCCAAGTGCAAGTGCCAGTACATGGGAACTGGTCACTGGAAAAGGGGGGGAGCCTGGCTACGTCCCCTGTAGCCACAACCCGTCCTTGAAAGGTCCCTCTAACCATCACAGGACATCATCCATCAGCCAGTGGCATCAGTAACCAGGGACTACTGTAAGGACAGCTGAGTGCCCTGGCACAACCTTGAAAGGTGCAACTGCTGCTCGAAGCAAAACACGTTATGTTCTAGTGAGGGCTTAAAAAGAGATTTCAATGCTTGTGAATGACATTTTATACATAACTAAAGTTATACATTTATATGAAATAACTGTTACTCACCAGTAAAGTCGCTTGATAATCAATTGTTAATTAAGTACCACTGACCTGATAGATCTAAAGCCTTTTTCAGACACTAGAAGTGCAGCCAATAGCATTTATTGATTATGCATGTCACAGGCACCGGAGAGGAAGAGGCGTCTTTTTCCTGCCCCTCTGAGAAGCTGTGCACCAGCAGTATCTGAAAAACAGAAATCAGAATTACCGGAATGATTTGTTACTACCTAATTCCTTTTGACTCTGGATGTGAACACACTTTCTACAGGAATAAACATCCCAGGAGATGTCTGGTACCTACCCAGACCATTACAGAGGTGGAAGGAAATCAGTGTGATACTAATAAGCACTGAAAGCCGGCTCCCATTCAATGTCTCTTGAACTTTTGCTGCAATGGTTGTTCCAGTGAAATGTACTGTACACTGCTGGCTTTTCCCAAAAAGATTTGTCCCTAAAACCTTTGGATATGTGAGTTCTTCCAAAGTGGCCTTACCAAGCCTGAATGAGATGTGCCTGGGATCTCAGCCTGCAGCTCAGTCTAGGCAAGACTCCTACTGAGACCTACTCTGTTTTGCTGGGCTGCTACTTACAATTTGCATATTAAAACCATAAATTCCTTCACTAACAAGAAACAACGCTCTCTACATTTTTTTTTTAAATTATAAATCTTACACTTAGAGCAATTTAAAAATGACTTTCAGTTGCTTTCTTGCTGCTATCAATCAGAGATGCACTTCAATTCCACAGTGCTCTAGGGACCCAGTAGGTTAGAAAAAGCAAATAGGAAAATAGAATGAATATTTTATTTTTGTTATTCATTACAATAACCAGAAAGCAGTCCCTGAAATCTGTTAAAAGTAATAGGAACTGCCCTTTTAATATGCCCCCTTTTAAGGTGTCTATTAGGAGCCCAGAATACAGTTCAATATTCATTACCGCAGCACAGCTCAAGTTTTTGTTGAAGCCAAATTTTCTTATGCCATAGAGTTTATGCACATTCTTGTTGATATATTACTGTGCTTCAAACCTCCTTTTGCATACTAGCGACTGCATGGGCATGCACGGGAGTGTGAGTGTGTGAGAGAGGGGTGTATCAGTGTGTGATAAGTGCAAGCCACGACCTGTAGCTCTGTGATGACCAGACAACCAGAGAAGTATCCAGTAAACACTGTGCATAAACCACAATTTTCAGCCAACATCATATTTGTGAAATTTCCTTAAATGATTCTACATGTGCCTTTTTTTGGTCTGTATATTTCCCTTTAAAAGCCCAAGTGTGCAAAACCATTACAACCATCATCGATTCCCCAGACAAGCCTTTTTTTTTTTTTCCCCCTTTTCTTTATTTCTACAACAGGAGGTGATTACCGTCAGAAGTTCCCTTGTTCTTCCTGAAAATCAACCATTGCCTCTGGGCATGAGTTTCCCAGCCTGGGAGCCTGTCATCTGATAAGGACAGAAGGAAGAATTGGGCATGTAAAATAAGGGAAGAAGAAGAAACACCTTAGTCAGTGTTTAATCCTGTACTGCAAAGATGACATTAGATCATTGGCTCATAAATGATGCAAGATCCCACGTACCTTTTCCCATTTTTACAAGCTAAAAAAATACTCTCAGTATCTTAGTTGGTTTCCAGTTTATCCTTGTATGGAATTATTTTATCAAACTGGAGAATAGGCTGCCTCATAGCATGCTGGCAGAAATCATCTCCTCGTTATATGACAATTACACACAGACCCCGCACCAGAACTGCCCCATTTGATAATAATGGGCAGTAATGGGCAGATTGGTGGGTGTGATAAAACAAGGATTCCTTAAAGCCTGATCAAAAAGACAATAGACTGGGAAGAGATTTATCTTTAGCACCAGGAACACCACCAAGGGTAGGTAAGTGCTGAAAACATCTTTCTGAGTGCGTGGGAAGCCAGAACCCATGAGAAGAAAGACTAACAGGAATAAATTCAAATGATGCCAGGATGGGACCTTCTCAAGAGGATGGGCACAGACCTGAATGTGCCTCTGAGCCCAAACCCAGGCTGCCATCTGCGTTGTCTTGCAAACAGCAAGGGCAGAAATGCCCCCAGCCTTTCCTTCCCTGGAGAAGGGACCCAAACATCCCACAATGATGATGGTACAGAGATGCCAGGGGAGAAGCCTGCAGCTAAGATGGTCCTGCAGATCCCTCCGTTCGTACCAACTGCCCCCATCTCCCTCACTCTGCCTAGCCTAAGTAATCCAGATAAATAAAAAATAAAGCAAGGAAGCCTCATTTTTTCCTGACATGACAAAAAGAGCAAATTAGCTGCCTTTGAGCAACAATTAGGAAGCAGAGCATTTCTCTGGGCATTGCTACAGAAGTAGATCATCCCTCAGAGCAGAAGCCATAATAGCTTTTGAATCATTATAAGCACTGCACATTCAAGCAACAGTGATTTGCACTGAAAATAATCTAGGGAAGACAATGAAAGCAGCATTTATGTAAATAAACTAACCTTAGCATTTCGATACATTTGTATTGCACGAGGGTTTTGTTTTTCTACACTGAATGAACTTCATATAAGAGAAAGAAAATAAGAACAAAAAGGATTAAAGGGCTTCAAGAATTTTAATATTTCTCTTTCTTTGGTGGATGACTATTTTCCACAATCTGATACTAGATGCAAATAGTTGTAGCCAAATTCAATTCCGTGTTTACCAACGCAATTTCAGGTTGATATCAAATCGTCAGATTTACTCAGACCCAATGAAAATTGCACATCAATCACAATGTCTGCATCAGAACCAGAGCTGAGAATATTTTAGAAACAGCTCTGAGAAATTGCCACTCAGAAAAAGGTAGTTTTGAAGCTGTTACTCCTGTGAGACCCTAACACCGTCCCTAGGCACCTGTACCTCTGCAGCTGTTTAAAAACCCATTTTTTTATTTAGAAAGGAACCAAACTAAGGAGGAACACATTAAAAAAAAAATGCCACTTGGGAAAAACAGTATTGTGCAGCTCTGCAGGGCAGAGACCTCAGAGGGTTTTAACTAACTGCATTGCAAAACACCAACAAAGCACATATTTCCAGGACTACCTGGTTAAATTAATGCAGCTCAGTTTCAAAGTCTGTTTGTCCCATTCAACCAGAAGAACTGATCTCAGCTAAACTGCTATTCCCTAAAGGATTTTACTCCCGTTTTCTTTGTTTTTACACTCATTTGAGTTAAACTATTTCAATTTTGCCTACAGGAAGAACGCTTGGATTTAAAAATACAGTTGAAGGAAACAAACAAAACCATCCTGCGATGCCAATTGTACCAACAAAAAGCTGAATTTCTTATGTGGTGGTACCCTCTATTATATCTCGCTTCTCTCATTGCTAGAAAAATAATGCCAGGGTAGCAATCAACAGATTTACCAGTAAAAATGCAAATACAGTCCTTCTGGAGAGTCATCCCTGTCCCCATCTACCCAAGGCAATCCTGATGGGACTTTTTTTAGGCAGGTGAATTTATGAGGAGTGCGCACTGCATACATCTTCATTGACCAGCCTCACAGCTCCGGCACTGTTGACCTCTGAGAGCTTCGGCACAAATTAAGGTGTCCAGACAAGTTTTGAATAATTTGTTTCACAGTGTCAAGAGTCCTTGATCAAGGTAGGAAAAACCAGTGCCAAGCGAGGCTGAAGCATCACACAACTCTTACTTAATGTCCTTTACGCCGCGGGGTTTCTGATGGGTCGAGAGCCTGTGATGAATGAACCTGCAGTCACTGCTTTATCGATGGCAGAGTTTTCAGCCTTTACTCCAGAGATACTCCGCTAACTCAAAGGTCAACGCGCTGGCCCCGTGCCTTGCGTTTTACCAGGGAAGGACTGCAGCCCATTAGGGCTCTGATCACAGCGCAAAGTGCTTACAGCCTGAGCTTCTGAAGAAAAACAACAGAGGTGGCCATCTCACTGGAAAACATCTCAAGGAGGTGGCGTGTGCCAGCAGAGATGTGCCGATGAGTTGTTGCAAGGAGGGGGAGCAAGGCGTGGGGACGACAGCAAAGCCCAGGCAGTTTTGGCAAGAATAAAGCAATGTGTCAGAAATGAAAAAAGCTCTCCAACACAAGTAAAGGTGTGCCAGGCATCACTGTTCTCCTGAACATCCAAGTTGAAGCACTGCAGATGCTCCCTTTATGAACTCACTCATATGAAGTGACAAGACAAGAGCATTCCCTCTGCCTCAGAGACCCTGCTTTGGGGCTCCAGCACTTATCTTGGCCAACAGACTGCCCAAAGCCATTTTCTGTGGCCAACTGGAACGTGGGTGATAGACCCAGAAGACAGTTACAAGGGCACAGTTGAAGTGAATCTTCAATCTTCACCCAAGGCACAGGTGATCAAAGCAAAAGAGCATTTGCTCTGACACAAGACATGCAATGACACCATCAAACCCAGGAGCAACCCTAGCCTGGCACTGCACCGCACAGAGATGTCAGAGGGCTCAGCAAGCACCAGGAGCCACGTCTCCGATGCCTGAAGCTGCCAAGATGCTGACAACCTGGACTCCTCTCATGTCAAGGAAGCTGCAAAAGCCCTTGTCAAAGTGCTAGCACATAATGAGGATGTTCTGATGTTTGTTATTGGGGAAAAAAAAGAGTACATCATAGCTGTTCTGAAAGGCTGTGGAGAGCCTTGTTGGCAAGCAGAGGACCAACACGAGCAATTCTGCAGCCACAGCAATACTCTACGCTGCAAAGTGAGCTAGTTCTCCACTCCTATAAGGGAGAGCAGGCTTGAAAAGCCACAGCTGAAGTCAACGCTCTTCCACCTCACCACGGCATGGAGCTCACTCTTCCTCTTCTATGATTTTGCTGTGTGCAATTGTCTGTTAGGCAGGGTTTGAAAATCTGAGGCAACAATATTCTATAAAATAAATTGAGTTCTCTCCTATCTGCATAAAAAATATTAAAACATCATCACTGCAATTTTAGGCAGGGAATGTTTATGTAAGAGCATCGTGCAGATGTGGTGAAAGGCTAATAAAGCAATGCTAATTATCTAATCAATCTTTCTTAACCTTTGTTTTAGACACTACATAGCGCTTATGCTAAGCTTAGATCCATTTTTCAGGGTGTAAATAATGTTGTAATCATAGCTGTAATGTGTGGGTTCATTGGAAACTTCTCTTTAAATGCAACATTGTCAGTTTACACAGAAATCTGTCTATAAGCCATCTGTTGCAGAAACTGGTCATTATCAATTTCATCAATCTGTTCCCAAATTTTGCAGATGCCAGCCACTAGGAACCATCTGTTAGTGTCAAAAAAGTAACAATTCAATAAGCAGACTATTTGGGGAGGAGGTGGGGAAATATGTTGCAATATTTGGCGCAAAAGGCAAACTTGCTAATTGTTGCAGTTTTACTACTGACCTACAGCTTCATTTTGGGGGGGGGGGGATGCCAAGCTCATTGATTAGCCATCAGTGGGAGGGAGATTTCCAGAAGACAGTAATAACCATCAGCAGTAATGAAACTGGAGAACTGACACCTACTCCTGCTGTAACATATTGTCCAACAGCGTCCAGGCTGGTGCCGGCAGTGACTTTCCCAAAGTCACTAGTGCAATTTGAGCAGCTCTGAATGAGTTGTTTAAGTAAAGGCAGAGTCTATAAATGGGCTGAAACTGCATGTTTTCATGGATTTTTTTCAGACTTGTGAAATAAAACAAATTCCACATCTGTTTCTCAAATGACTGTCCCTCACTGCAACACTCATAATTGCTGGGACCATCTGGACGCCCAAAAATCGAAACCCCTGGAGTCCTCCGCTGGGATCTGGCAAGGCAAGCAGTTCCTGCAGAGGCAGCATTTCTCTACAACCCCACTAGAAAATGTTGCCAAAGCCCTGCCGAGCAGCAGGCAGAGGACCAACCTCAGGGCTGTGGTGTCAGGGCCCATGGTGGGGCCAGGACCTGGGCTTCATATTCTCAGAAGTGACAGAAGCAGAAGAGATAAATGGCATGTTTTGGTCAAAAATCTTTTTTTCCCCTCATTTTTTCATTTATGTATCTGTAAGCTCTCACATTAAGCTAAATCAAAATCTCAGATATTAACCATCATGGTAATAGCCAGTTGACTATCACAACATTGCTCATGCCTTATATTCCCATTACCTCCAAAAGATTGGCTTGTTCCTAAGATGCCTCTGCTGATGCCACCACAGTTGCTTGTGTGCCATGTTGTCTATGGATGCAGATTTATAACAACTAAAAAGTTTTGTGCAAAGCAAAACATAGGCTGAAAAGTAAGAAAATCAAAGATTAAGTGGACACGGTGATACTTAACTCCTGGCCAGAACCTGTGACCCTTTGCTGAAAATTACCTTTCCCCTTTGCTTTCCTTGTCCACCAAGGAGACTGCTTTGACAAATACCTGGCAGATAAACTTGTAACACTGGAATCATAAAGCACAGAAGCTCGGTGTTAATGAACTAACTACCCTTGCAGCAAGAGCAAAAAAACTATTTGTTTTCAGATACAGCTTTCTCAAGAAAGAAAAACCCTGATTCAGGTTCAGTTTGTAGGAGAACGAGTATTCCAAAAGTGCTTCCATTTGCAATTTCTAATGAGCACTTCTATTTGGGTCAGCTGTATAATTGTATAAGCAGCCATTCTCTGGGAAAGCAGCTTTGTCCATACAGTCAGCCTGGGGACTCTTTCACCTCAGCAATTTGGGTTAAATCTGTATCTGTCTCAATCTCATTTAAAAATGCAATGAAAAAGACCAAACCATTTTCTTCAGCCAAAATAGAAAGACAGTATCTGCAAAACTACTCTACCGTCTGACCATCATCTTCAGGCCTTGCAATTCCTTAAATATATACTGGTAAAGAAGCTGTATCAAGAGAATACACACAACTCCCCTCTCAACAGCTCCAATTCAGGAAAGCCCCTGTGCATTTTACACATCTTGCTGGACTAATGTTTGTTCTCTTGCCTATATATTCATATGTACATGTATGTGTGTGTACATGTGTATATATATATACACACACAAAACCACATGTAAAGTACTGCATTAAGTATTCCTTATCCTGACAAGCTGCAACGGCCCTTCCCATCACCTGACCTTCAAAGATATTTCCTTTGGGTCCATGTTCCCTATAAATCACAGCTGGAAGGAGCCAAGCCAGGGCTGATAAATGTACAGGATGGGAGCGAGCGCTCTTCATGGAGAAAGGAGCGTGGAGGCAGGCCAAGAGGAACGAGGGAATGGATTCATATGTTAGGGCTCCAAAAGCCCTAATTAAATTCATAGTTCATTGATGCTGTCGGGGGACGAAGAAGTGCAAATGTTACACTGAGGGGGTGAGTGCTGGGGTAGGCAGGAGGAGAAGCTGATATTTGTAAACATTTTGCAGGAATTGAAATAGCTGAGCAGTTTGCTGGTAGAAGAAATGGGAAAAAAATTAAAAGCTCAATATTCATACGCTGTGCAGCGAAAGCCATACCTGTGTAGGATTATTACAAATGGATTTGGCTGTGCTTAGGGTTTTCAATTCGGTGTTTGTAATAAAGGGTAGCTAAACTCTCTTACTCACAGCCGAACATCAGCATGCAGACCTGCAAGGATAACTGACCTTTTTGAATGTTAATTATCTTTAAAAGGCCTGTTTGCCCAGAATTGTCTGAACCAGCTGTAACCAGCCACCAGTGTCACTGAGGAGAAATGATGGACGTCATGAGGAGTCATTTGATATCCATTAAAGAGGAGGAAAGTCATTAAAATATATTGGGCCCAGGGACCTTATGAAACAAAGAGAAGGTAATTACTTTAGGCTCAGATTTACCTGCCTGGACTAATCAATAAAAAGACAACCTGAAAAGAAGAGAGGGAGTAGAAAGAACACATTTTGACATGTCTAAGAGGAACATCTGTCACCAGGGCAGAAGAAAAGGTCAGCCTGCCTGTCTGAGTGCTGCTCATCCAACTGCACCCCTGCACAGGCAGAGGGACCTCACTGGGGGAGCAGGAGCCAAAATACACCTTTCTAGAAACTGCACCCCTGCACAGGCAGAGGGACCTCGCTGGGGGAGAAGGAGCCAAAATACACCTTTTAGTGGAGTCACAAGGTTGGAAAGACTGCATCAGCACACCCTCAACCCAGTCCTGGGTTTGGCTAGTTGTGTGACCTTGGGAATATCACTTAAGATGTGGTCAGATTGCATTAACTAAGCAGATGGAGGTACGTAGGTAATGAAGTGCCCTCAGTTTGCTGTCACTGCTTATGGACATTAGATGTCCTCACAGGGGCTGAGCTGTGGGTAGTAGAGCATTTCTGAAGCTTAAAATACATCTTCAGTGGCTCAGCAGCTACATGGAAGCACCCAAGCTCCTTTACGGCACGGCAGTAAAGATTAGCTTTGCAAAATTTTCCTGGATTATGCAGCATCTTCTGAGGCTCTCCATGGCCAGATACTCAGAAGCAGCAGGATTCAAGCCCTCACAAAAGTTTTCTGGCTTTTTAACACCCTGGTAGGCACCAAGCTCTTTGAAAAACCTGATCCCACCTAATCTCTTTTAAAACGTAACGCCAATTTACTTCTTCGTCAGGATATGTGCAAATTAGCTCAGCTGCAGAAGATGAGCAAGGAAGGCTTAGGCACAGAATCACCACGGGCAGAAGTGGTGCTACCCTGCCTCCACTAACAGCAATGGACATTTGGGCACTTTATTTTATTTTTTTTTTCTCCAAAAGCAAAGTTACTGATTGTATGGACTGTACGAATCATTTGGGTTTTTGCAAAACGAAGTATCCTCTGAGCCACTTAACAGAACTCATGTATCTTCCAAAATGAGACATGCAAAAAACCCCACTAGTTAGTTTTGTATCATTATTCATTCTAATTAAAATCTTTGTCAAGGGAATCTATTGCCTTTTTTCTATTTTCTGCTCAGATGTTGCAGTCCTTGACATTACGCTGTGGTCTATGAAGACACAGAATATTAATGCCTCCCATTCTAGAAAAATATATTGAGTCTGCTCTACTATTTTGACCTTTTCAGTACATTGTATTTTGATTAACTGGCCACCTTGCTTCTGCCCCACAGGTCTGCAAGGCTATAGAGGGACAAAGAGGTGGAAAAGCTACCAAATCACATTTCTAATCACTGGGAAGGTTAAAGGAGTGTGATAAAATGTGGTATCTCACGAATTGGCTGAGGCACAACCACACCAGTCCTTGACATTACGCTGTGGTCTATGAAGACACAGAATATTAATGCCTCCCATTCTAGAAAAATATATTGAGTCTGCTCTACTATTTTGACCTTTTCAGTACATTGTATTTTGATTAACTGGCCACCTTGCTTCTGCCCCACAGGTCTGCAAGGCTATAGAGGGACAAAGAGGTGGAAAAGCTACCAAATCACATTTCTAATCACTGGGAAGGTTAAAGGAATGTGATAAAACGTGGTATCTCACGGATTGGCTGAGGCACAACCACACACGTAGAGGAAAACGGTGGAAACCAGAACCACAAGGCCCTGCCATCATCACAAGCATCTTTTCCATCTTGCTATTCTGCATTACTTTCTCTCAGTAGCCTCTGCAAGCGCTGTCTTTCCCGAGAGCCAATTAATTCAAGTCACAAATATCTGCCCTGAATTCTTGCAGGTAATTAGCACCACAGGTTATCAACAGGAAGCTGGTACCCACAGGCACTTCAGATAATTGTGTTTCAATATTGGCATATTTCTGCTTCCCACAAAAGGTCACTTCAGTTTCTCTCCTCCATTTTCTCCCTCTCTTTTACCAAATGAATGAAAAATCGTTATCATTATTTTGAATGCTCTAAGCAGTTAGCAAAGGCTTTTGGCATTACAGGACAGACACGAGCAACGTGGGCACTTTAGGAGGTTGCAAAATTATTTTCTATTCCTTGGCTTCAGATATAACCCTCCTCAGTACACCAGTTAATGAAAAAAAACCCCTAAGTCTCATTTAATACTCACACACCTGATGTAATTTCAAAGAAAAACAATGTGAAGAAAACATAATTATAATGTAGCAAAACTGTTGGTCACTTTAACCAGCACCCACAATTTGGGTAAAGCTGTATTTAGTACTGCACAAATTTTGAGGACCCTTTACCTGGTACAAGAAATTGTAAAGGGTAACCATTCACTTAATTATATGATGAATAGCTTCCACAAACAGACTAAGTATTATACATGAAGGACCATGTAATTACTTTGTAAATATAGGATTATAGTTGTCCTTGAAACAAGAAAACAAGTTAAATCAGCCTTGCAAAATTGTACTCCCCACTCACAGTGAGTGAGTAACTCTGTTGCAAAAATAAATTACAAATCATCAACTCCTTTCCAGGGTGGTCACAGTAAAAGGACAGCTGTGATGGTTTTGTGACAGGGCCAGACAATGTCAAGGAAAGGCTGTATTAAGTCTTAAATGTCAGTAATGACAAAACCTTATCTGCAAGAAGTATTTGAAAGCATGCAATAACTTTGTAGTCGCCTTGGATTGCTGAATAAACTATACATCGAAAAAGAAGTCATCAGCATTTGTGCCCTGCTAAGCCAAAGTTATGAATCAGAAGCATCACTGCTGGTTACAAGTTTGGGGGTAGAAGGAGTAAGCTGTAGCTCTACAGCTATTAATTTATACCCCTCTCTGCACTTCTGAGGCCTCCCTGCCTTTTTCAAGGCATACAGCCATGCTGTTTCACCAGGCATTTTCTGCAAGAGCTCAATCACAGTCATTAGATCTTCTCAGACATACCTATCCCCTATTTCAGTGTATACAAGCGTAGCAAATGAAAATTATCCCCATACAGAGAGGTTTGCACCCACACTCCTGTAATACTGGCCTTGGAAGTAACAAAATAAATCAAACAAATCTTGCAACTTTGCTCTCTGAATGACTGAAAGACAAGCTCTCACATGGAGTGCATTAACAACAGGAGTGCTCCGAGTTGCTCTGAGTTACTCCCTTCCTATCATCACTGCATTATTACACTTAGGGCTTTTTTTTATTGTATCATTAAAGCTAATGAAATCTTATAGACACAGAACCAGTGGGTGGTGCAACAGGGAACATTAAAGCCATAACTCTCATTTCAAACACTCACAAAAATGGAAAGCTAACCACTGCAGAGAAAGTTGCTTAAAGAAACATCATGGCCCTTTAAAAAAGAAAAAAGTAGGAGAAAAAAAAGTGACATTGTCTCAATAAAAGAAAGTATGGCCATAGTGCAATTCCCAGTTGCCTTGAGGAAATCAATACTCACTTCATATAGTACAAAACTTTTTCTTTAACCTTTATTCAAGGTACAGCAGTACAATCAATCTAGGGTTTCAGCCCTGGTGACCTTCCCCAGCGGCGGCACAGAGCAGCGTGCATTGAACTCAGCCAACCCCCCAAAGATCCAGCCCCCTAATTGAAGCTGACCCCACGAATGTCACTCTTGTCCCTGCAGAAGAGCAGCCTGTCACACTCCTGCCCTTTGGCCATATGCTCCACTGAAGCTCCCGGTGACTTTGGGAAGTGGCTGTGCTTGAGCAGCCACTTGCCCATCCTGCAGAGCTCTGCTTGTCACCGGGGTACAACACACCAAAAAACAGGGTGACCATGACAAAGGATAAAATCTTATTGTTTACAGCCACCCAAGAAACTCGCTGCTTGCCTAAGAAAGCAACAGTCCACTCACAACCCAATAGATTTTTTTTTCTTTCCTCCCTCCTCTTTCCCCAAAACTTACTGTTCTAAAAGAATCATTGGGAAGTTTCATGCATTATCACCTCCCATTGTAAAAAGCAGTCAAGTACTTTCCTCCCAGAGGAATGAAGCAAAATAACAGGACAAAAGGTCACCTCAGCTCAACTATTTTGAACACAGATTGTTTTATTAAACCAAATTATTTTTCTTTTATTTTTAATAGGGTCACTGAGTCATTCAAGCTCTTAAATGCAAAACCTAAATGTTTCTTACTGCTGTCAACTGCCAATGCAGAGTGAACACCGTTCCCAGCCTGACTGACATCCAAATTCTCCAGCAGGAGTCCTGCAAAGCACTAGTGGTGTCTGCACCTCTCTTTGGTTTGTGTTTCTGCTGCGTCTCTGGATAAGACCACGTGCACCAATAAATGGTTCTCTTATTTAACAACAGGCTTCAAGTACCTGATCTGGGAAGCACACCTCCTTGGCCTGAGTTCAGTCAAAACTGACCCCTCCTGTCCAAGTGTGACAGCCGTTGCTGTTTAAGTGTTACTCTTAAATGTTTCAACCTAGTAATCTCAAAAGTCATAATCTCTCAAAATTCATAATCTCAAAATATGGCCCTCCATGGTGCAATTCAGACACGATGTGCACACCCCACACAGACAGTGTGCAAGTGCACGTCTCCAAACACAGGCTGAGCCAACAGGAGATATTAGCACACACATTTACAGTTTCCTGCAAAAAGGAGAGTCAAACAAGAACATTCAGCTCTGGACCCCTGTGCCCATCAGGGGTTTTTCTTTACAGAGTGTGATGGTCTCTGTTTGTACTGACATGCTACGAGTGACTCAGTGGACGGTGACAACCTGTCTGTGTGCATGCCTGAAAACTTTCTTTTGGCTTGCTTTTAATTAATAATGTATTTTTCAATATATTTATTTTCACCTCTATCCCTGAGCATCTTCAGGACACTGTCACACTCAAGCACAGAGGTCTCCTGGAGACGCTCAGGTGGCAGAGGTGTGTGTGTGCGCACAACTGTCACACAACTGATTTTCTACTACCCACAGCTGGAAAAGCAGGAGGAGTTTGGGTGTGGGCTTGATTTCTTCCTGCCTCCTGAAATGTGTCCGAATGGATGTGCCGGTGATGGTTGCCTTAGAAACCAGCAGAAGTTTTCTTGCCTGGCTGGGGCAGAGTCTCTCGTGCTGCCGAGAGCAGGGAGGCAGCAAGGCAGGGACAAATGTTTACGCTGAAAAAGTAAGAGGTTTTTCTGCTTGGCATGAAGCAGGAATGCCATGAAGTGACAGCACCAGCAGAGCCCAGCACCCACCAGCCCCTCTCCAGGACCAGGAGATGCAGCACCAAAATGCTGCCAACCGGGGTCTGACCTTGCTGGGAGGACCTTTGTGTCCCTCCAGGCAGGGGATGTGGGTTTTCACTAAGCAACCCCCCCAGACCATGACAACCCCCAGGTCTCATTTGCTTCATAGATGAGAGCAATGGGACAACTTCTGTCCTCTAATGGTGATTTTTTTCTCCCTAACCAGTTATTTATTTTCACCTCTATCCCTGAGCATCTTCAGGACACTGTCACACTCAAGCACAGAGGTCTCCTGGAGATGCTCAGGTGGCAGAGGTGTGTGTGTGCGCACAACTGTCACACAACTGATTTTCTACTACCCACAGCTGGAAAAGCAGGAGGAGTTTGGGTGTGGGCTTGATTTCTTCCTGCCTCCTGAAATGTGTCCGAATGGATGTGCCGGTGATGGTTGCCTTAGAAACCAGCAGAAGTTTTCTTGCCTGGCTGGGGCAGAGTCTCTCGTGCTGCCGAGAGCAGGGAGGCAGCAAGGCAGGGACAAATGTTTACGCTGAAAAAGTAAGAGGTTTTTCTGCTTGGCATGAAGCAGGAACGCCATGAAGTGACAGCACCAGAGCCCAGCATCCTCCAGCCCCTCTCCAGGGCCAGGAGATGCAGCACCAAAGTGCTGCCAATTGGGGTCTGACCTTGCTGGGAGGACCTTTGTGTCCCTCCAGGCAGGGGATGTGGGTTCTCACTAAGCAACCCCCCCAGGACAGTGACAACCCCCAGGTCTCATTTGCTTCATAGATGAGAGCAATGGACAACTTCTGTCGTCTAATGGTGATTTTTTTCTCCTTAACCAGTAAAAAACATTTAACTGAATTAAGCAAGTTTCCTTCCATTTTTATGTGTAAATACAAACGATACGTAACAGCTACAGATAGTTATCTAGATGTTTATATGAAGTGATCTACATATGAAAAGGCTACTGCTCTGATCATTTGTATTTTAATTATGAGCACAGTACTGTTAATTTCAAGCTCAAGTAGAAACACACACAAAAAATCAATGTTTGAAAAATGGAAAAAGGCTTTAATGGGTCAAGGAGGATTATATTTTTGCACTTCTGCAAACTGTGTGAGCAGGAGAAGTAAACAAAGATGTTGGAAGCTGTTTAAAGAAAAATATTTGACAATATCCCTTTAAACAGGTTTAAAATTTACATATATTTTTGCCAAGACTTTCCCAAGGTATTTGAAATTATATTCATGGTTTTGGGTGGAGAGGAAGAGTGGGGAAGGAAGGGGTAAGAAAATATACAAATATTTGAAAACCAACTTTAGAATGTATTTAAATCCTTTTCAAATGCAGTCTAAAGGTCTGCAGTCTGTGCAATCATTACTTTCAGTGCCATTTTTGTCAGTTCAGTGCAGTATTCAAAATCCATCTAATACTATAAAAAGGAGCCGCCTTTTTCATGAATTCTGATTTATTTAATATTAAATCTGAGTCTAATATGGCACACAAGCAGCAAAAAATTGTGCTCGAAGCAACAACCAAACTACTTTCCACTTTGACAGGTGAACAAGCAGTTATTACATTTTTGCAGAGCACCTTCCAAACTCCGTGTAGCCGAGTTTCCTTATTAAGAAATGCAATTTCACTTGGGTGCTGCAACAGCAAAATATGGCATGTTGGGTCATGGCTAACAATGGAGATGCAAATGTAAACACAGATATAACTAACCTTCTTTTTTTTTTTTTTTTTTTTTTGTATAAGATATCAGTCTAATTTAAAATAACTCTTTGAAGTTCGCAATTTATAGGCCCCGGAGAGTTAGAAAGCGAAAAAAAAAAAATAAATATCCTTTTTTTTTTTTTTTTTTTTTTTTTTGGTAAGTAGCAGTAATAAAAATGGAAATCAAATTAAGACCAGAGTTGCTGCCAAGTCTTGGCCAGCACTGGGGGAAGCCAGTGGCCCCAGCCTGTGTGGGCAGCGTGCCCAGTGCTGCCCAAGCCCCATGCCTGCCTGCCAGAGGTGGGCAATGGCAGCAACTGAGCATCCTCTCTCCAGCACCTGTAAGAGCAGGGCACATGAGGCTCTGCCTGTCCCCTTTGGTTTCTAAAGGGTCAGGGGAACGACCAGAGCAAAATTTTCTTTTTCTGGGAGAAGGCAGCAGCTTCTTCCGCACCCAAGTCAAAAGAGCTCATGGTCTGACAGTTCAGTGACAAGCCAAGAAGTAGTGAAACCAGCAGTTAAGGGATACCAAAGCATAGCAAGTGACAAAAAACTTCTTCCTCTGCAGGAGGGACACGGCCCATGATGAAAAGAAAAGGCTGATTGATTTATCTTGGTATCCTGCTCTCTTTAATGAAACTACAAAATAATTACAGGCTAGGGTAGAGATATCAAATTAAGTAATGATTAGATCCATGAGACAAGCAACCAAATAGATTGAGCTGGGCTCCAAAATTAAGATGCCAACAAGAAACAATTACTTATCCTGGCTTTTTCTCTGGGTCTGAATTAAGGTTAGTTAACTTCACCAACACCATTAGTTACCAGAAACATTGAGAATGACTAATGGCCTGTGAGTAAATTCATTTTACATCTAATTTATGAATGTGTTTTGCTGCATTTTGACCAGGAACCCTTCTACCTTAGTACAGATGGACAAATCCTCAGAGGAAGCAGGGCACCAAAGTCAGCTGTAAATCTGACCCAGAGTATTTGCACTGCATTTTTTCATGTATGGATATCTTTAACAAATAAGGCTGTCTCAGGAAAGGGATTCCAATACAAAAGCAATAAAAAAAGTCCCCATGGTGGCTCAGCAAATGTTTGTTTGAATGAGTTCGTATCAGCTGCATTTGTGCCAGTTCTCTACTTTCACTCCTCAGGTGTTTGAGTAATTCAAATTTAATCAAATATTCCTGAAAACATGCTCACCCAGCTCCTCAAGCTCCTCTAAATCAGCAGCCCCGTGGTAGGAAATGAACTGGTGCAGCTGAGCTGCAGAGACTGTGCTTCTGCCAGCAATCACCAAACCACAGCTTCAATTTCAAATTTTGCCCATCCACCGGCCAACCACAGCGTAAACTCAAATTGCAGCTGACTTAGGGACACTCATACAGAGAAAAAGGCTGCATTTGTCACATAGATGAGCTACTAGAAAGCATTTGCTCAGCTCAGCTCCTGAATTTGCAGGTGAGAGAGAACAGGACTATATCTGAAGAAGTGATTGCACCTATGAAGCATAGACGCCTTTGGACCTGCCTGGGGCCAGCTCTGCAGGTCCTGTGGGTGCAGAGAGGTGTCTCCATCCACATGTCTCCTGCAGGACATCCCACCATCATGCTCAGCCACGTGGCTCAAGCGTAACCCCCCCAGCAAAGCAGCACTGACCTACTAAGGACTGAGCCTGGCATTTAAAATAAGAGGAGAGGCACAAGGAAAGTGCAAATCAAGTTACACTCACTGGGCAAATTCAGGTCCTGAGGCTACAATCTGCTTAATGTTATCGGGGTGTGATTTATGAAGTCGTTTCCCCAAAGACATTTTTTCTGCTCAGATCAAAGCATCAGCTAGTTCCATACTAGCCAGCGAAGGGAAATGATAATGGCATTTGCAGACTGTCCACCTCCCCTGGATCCTCTGCCCCTGCTCCTCCTGCAGAGGACACAGAGTTACAACCCTCACGTAAAAATACTCATCTCTCACTCGCCTCTACCACTGACAGCTAGGGACAGTATTCCTGTGACATTGCCACAAGCACACCCAGCAGCTGAGGACACAGTGGAGGCAGGGGCAGAGCAAAATGGAAAAAGGTCTTAAATAAGAGTAATAATAATTAAAAGCTTGGCCAGGAGATAGTTGTTAGAGATTCTATGGAGTCAACTTTGAAAAGTAGGTAGAGACCTGGGAAGAAGACTGCTTTGCTTTCTCTGTGCAAGGTTATGTTCCCTTATATTTTATCCACCAACATTGTAATTCTATTTCTAAGCCTAATAAATTTCCCACAGAAGCCCTATTCATTCTTAAAGCTATGACTGCTGATTCAGGGAACTGTCATGTTTTTCCACGCCAGCATCAGTTCAGTCTGTACTAAAAAAGCAAAATAAGAGCTAGAAAATAAAAGGCAACATTGTGCTTTTACCCAAAAGAAAGAGACAGCTTGGGGGGACTTGACAGTCCTATTTTGCTGATCATCAGTCTCTGCAATAGGCTGTGCAACCAGTTAATGAAGCGCGGGCTGCAAGAACCATGATTTCACAAGAAATCTAACCGCCATTGCACTAAGGTTTAGAGCTAAACATGGGGTCTAGTTCTCCCCATCACCATTCCCCTTCATCACAGTGAATTGCTGAATATCTGTGCTGTATGGCTCAGGCTGGCACAGCCACCCAAATGTGGATGTCTGGGGTGGTAAGAACATGACAGGCATCACTACGCTGTCCCAAGCACCATGACATGGATTCCTACAAGCAATGTCACACTGCCAGACCAGAAAAAAAGGGAAATATTTTTCTTCTAACTTGGAAATAGATGCTATCTTTATCTCAGCAAGACATTTTCCCTTTGCAAACGGAGAACAAGATCCTCTCTTCCATCACACAACACCTGGTACCACCAGGGAGAGGGTATGCAGCCCCGCAACACCCCCAGCTCCTGACATCGAAGGACCATTTCAAAACACACAGTGCTCCAGGCGACCCTGCCTCTGGGCAAACTCCAGACTACAGCAAGAGGATTTCAGCAAAAAATTCTGCGTATTTTTTGATCCTGACATCTGTTCAGGAGTAAGTGGACTGATACAACCAAATTCTGCTATTTTGCCACCCAAAGTCAGACAGTCTCATGTTGTTTTCTCACGAGACCACATTTCTGCAGGCAGCTTCACCTGCCTCCTGACACTCCGGCCATTTCCTCTGTTCATGTTTTCCTTTTTAAAAATATCAGTGACATAGTCAAATTTCAAACATTTGATTTCATGGGTCCTTTTTCCCTTGAGTCCTGTCTTTACACACTTCTCTCTCCTAAACCTAGTGTGTGTGTCTGTGCTGAGATAATAATCAATACACAAATATTCAAAGGACAGTAAGCTGAACAACAAGAACTGCTATATTTATTTGTACACATTCCCTTTTTCTGAGGTTATTTCTCTCATAATAGAAGTCTTGGAATCCTCTTTGAAGCTGTTTTAATTGGGGAAGAGCTGGCTCTTGCCAGCTGTAATAACATTGATGTTAGTCATGGAAGACGTGTCTTTTGATTTGGTTTGTCTTTCTGCTGATACAATTTGCTAAGTGGCAAATCTTCATCTTCATTTATTTACTGGCTCTACTCAAGCAATGGCTACAAGTTAATTACAGTTTGCTTTTTGTAATACAAAAACATGCTGTAAAATGTTTTTATCAGAGATCAAATCCTTGGATTACTCTGTTAATTGTGACCTAGTTTAATCACCAAGAGTATTCCAATTTAGTAGACAATTTCTCCAGCTTATCTTTGGGGTCACAAGCCATGTTTCCCTGGCACAAAGTAAGGTAAAACCATTAAGTGCACTTTGGGAATGACATCCAATTTCAGTATCAAGTGTTCTCCATTTAAATCTACCACCATTTCTATCGTTAAAAGAACCAGAGCAGCGACCCAGCCTTTTTGTAATAATTTATAGCCTCTCCGCAGCTAAGAGCGTGTTATACAGAAGCCGCCGCACGATCCATCTCCGCCCTGCACAGACTCAACTTTTGTTGGCAGATTTGTCAATCATGTTTATAGGCTCCTTTCTGCCGTACAGTCAGGAATTCTCATCCTATTTTGATCTGTGTCATAAAAGTGTACCAGGGCTGATATACACCCAAGGACTTTCTGTTGATTTGTTTCTGTCGCGCAAGCTATGTCTAATTTATGTATAACTTATCTCATTCTATTAGATCACTTTGTAATCATATTTAATTTAGATTTATTCCCGACAGTTCAGGCTGGCTCCAGGCATTTAATTAAATTTTGCCCTCTTAAGCCACTTAGTCAGTCTAGATTTCAAACATGATGTAGTTTTTCCTTGGACAGCTCTTTTCTATCCATAACCTTTGAATTGGTAATTTGTGCAGTTGCATCTTACATGACATTTTCAAGAACTCCTTGAAAACCCAGCCTTGATGCTGTGCAGTGCAAGGATGCAGCAAGCACAGGGTAAAAAGCCCAGGGAGAGTAAACACAGCACCATCCAGCCATGCTTTAATGGAAGCTGCACCATTTAGACACAGTTTTACCAAGCATAGAAACCTGAAATTGGAACCACCAAGTCAAACATGGCACAAGGGGTAAGGTCAAAAATAAGGATGGTAAAGCTAATGAACTGTGCTATTGAATTACAAATTCGGTTTGGTTTTGAAGACTTGAATTAAGAATTAAAATATGCTTCAGGAAAATTTGAGTAGAAAAAAAATTGATTGAAAAATCAAAAAATGCAATTAATATCAATTCAAATTATTTTAATTCAGGATGATCGTCCTTTGGAGATAGGCATGAAAACATTTAGAAAAAAGAATAAAAAAACTGAAAATAAGGATTAGAAACCCACCTTAAATACAGTGTTTATTAACTAGCTTCTTTTTTGTCCCTGATTTTTATTAATAAGCAAAAAACCTTTGCACGAACATGACTCTGGATGGTTTACTTCAGAGTTCTTCCTCTCTTGCTGAATTAAGGGCATCATCTCTCCCCTTCTGCTGTTACTGACAAGTTACAGTATTTCAGAGAACACACTTTAAATTTCCTTTTGTCCTGCAATTTGCTTTATCTTTTTCCTTAGACTCTAACAAAGCCCTTCAAAAGTCTCACATATAGTGTCCTCCCTACTGCAAATCCTCCCTGATAATTTTTTCCTAACACTCTATCGAACTTTGCTATCATTAAAAAGCAGACAAGACGTGACTCCACAATAGCCACACATCTCTTTACTATAGTTTGGAATTCCTAAAGCACTTAGACAACATATCTGCTGCTTGCTTGTTTGTGCTCATGGCAGAGCACACCGCAGAGACAGCTGGCCTAATCATAATGCAAGTTCCATGAGAAATTAGTCACTTAAATTCCACTAATATATCTTAATTTTTCATCTGGCAACATGATATATGGTGCCAATATAGTTCAATCTTCTTACATTTTTCATGAGTTAAATAAATCATATCAAGATACAGTCCTTCAACCACCGCATTTTACTCCGCATGCAGATCTCCTTCAAACGGATGCAGAGCAAACCCTACATCCCACTTCATTAGCTTCAAGGAATTTGAAGCCAAGTAAACATGAGTCCCAGGAATCAGCACGTTGATGGACATGGGAAGTCCACGCAGGTTAACATCCCATCTGTGTATTGCTATTTCAGAGAAAGGCATAAGAAACTTTTTGCTAAGAATAACCTGTCTACAAGGAACTTTCCTGCTGCTGCTTGGCAGCTCAGGCACTGGGGTGAGAGTGCTTATACATAATTCTTGGCTTTCTTTTTAAGGCAGACCAAGTGTTTCAACCCTTCCTCCCCCAGCCCAGCGTATTCTCAGCATCCACAGAAATGCCCAGACCATTTAATGACATCAAATTCTTACTTTCAGCACTGCTTGGCAGGAGCAGTGAATGTCACAGAAGGCATTTTCCCAAAAACTGATTTCTGAAGGGCTAAAAGTGCTCTGATTTACCACATATCCCAGCTCACAACCCCACAAACCCAGGATTTCGGTATGCTGCTGGCTGCTGGATCTCAGTAGTGTATTGTGGCACCCCAAGCTTATTGAGTGAAAATATTGTAAAACTCTGGTTTTCTTCTCGTTCTTTTTATAGCACATGGAAAGAGCAAATGGACAATTGACATGAACAAATAGCCACCATTAAAAGCAAAGATGGCAAAATGAGTCGTTGGAGGTACAAGCACTATTGTTACCAGAGCAGTCATTTGTATAACTCAAACTTTCATAGTGGTTACTCTCCTTTAAGAATTACACACTTATATGAAACCTCTTTTGCGTTCCATATCATAGCATTTAGGGATCGTAAAGAAGTAGAAATCAAGAAAAATGTATTTCATTTACTCGCTTTCCAATTTTCCCTCCCTATCAGAGGTCATTCTGCTACAGAACACTAGCTCTCCTACCTCTGCCAGAGCTGCTCTTTGTCATTTTCCTTTCATCATTTATTTTCAAAGCTGCAGTATAAACTTTCTTTCAATGCATTACTAATAATCTTAACAGACTTTTATCAAGGAAAACCATAGGTTTCCATTGTCAAGAGGCCTTTCTCTGAGTCTCAAATGCTGACATTTTTTTGACAATTTATCTAAAGTCAATTGTCTTCTATCGACTTTTTTCAGCTGCTTCCAGAATGACGACACTTTTTAGGTCTGACAGTTCATCTGGCTTACTACACTCTATTTTTTTGGTTTTTCCCTACCATAAATAAATCTTGACAAAAAACCACTATACTTTGCTAACAATATCTCACTTAAAATGTGTTTCATTAATTCCTCAGATTCTTTCTCTTGCTCTTTTTGTCATCAAAACCAAGAATCGACAAAACATTTTTAAATGCTTTTGAGGATCTAATTTGATAGCCAATTTAGATGTGTTTTCAATATTTTAACTTGTAGGACAGTGACTTGTTACTTGTCCTCATCTCCCTTTGGGAATCATTCAGTATTCACCCAGGAGCAAATCCTATAAGATGCTGGAGCTGGTTCATGAGCCACAGGTGCTTTGCCCTCATTGAAGTCAGTGAGTGGTGGCCGTGTCCCTTGGGCACCCCCAGTCCCTTTGATCCATCCAGTTCCTCAGTTTCTGATTGCTCTGAGGTCTGACTCTGCACCTTCATTCCTGACAGCTCATTACAGAGTCCCCTCATGTTCAGCAGTGAGAGAGATGAAAGCATCATTTACAGGCTTTGCTGAACTAGAACCACATGTCTATTTTCCTTCTGTAACATACTTTTTCTTCAATATAACTCCATTTTCCTACATGTTCTTTCATTCTTTATATACAAACAATTTTATCAAGTTTTACTCTACATTCCTTCCAATAAGCCATTTCAAGATTTATTCCAACCTTATGTTGCAATGTCATGTTAGGAAGCAAATTAAGTTTATTTTTATATCGCTTTCTCACAAGACTGTCTGTTCAAACAGGAATCCCTTCCATTTCTAAATGCCCAGTTTTCTTTTTCTCTTTCCAATTTACATCACCCTTGACTTCCCTCCTTTCTTCTGTGCCTTTGCATTTTATCCATCATGGACTAATGAGGTCTTTCATTCACAACATACTAATGACACACACACACTGACGTTTGGACATCAAAGAAGCTCATCTTTTCCAGCCTCCCTCTCTCTCACATACACACGAGTCCAGAAGATGCTTCAGAGACCATTGTCCTAAGTCAGAACTCAGCCTTATGGAGCTGTAGCCATTCACTGCTCCTCAGCCCAAGCAGAATGGGGATTGAATGAGGGTTTGATGCCAAACAAGACAAGAGAAAAACTTTTTAAGTTGCTGGATAATCTCTTCCCCCCGTCCCCAAAATGCTTCTCCCAGTTTCATTTCTTGGGATGTTTCTGGCACACCTCAAACTCCTTGCAACTGCATGCCATGGATTTGTGCCTATTGACTGTAGCCATATCTACACTGGTAAAACATTCCTCTCCTCCCCATAAAAGATTCTTTAACTATGACTTGCAGTTGCTAATTT
The DNA here is from genome assembly GCF_001431845.1 of Calidris pugnax. Classification (NCBI taxonomy): domain Eukaryota; kingdom Metazoa; phylum Chordata; class Aves; order Charadriiformes; family Scolopacidae; genus Calidris; species Calidris pugnax. The sequence goes on along the minus strand of NW_015090893.1, from coordinate 14,601,020 downwards.
TAAATTCATAGTCTGTCAACATTGAAAAGCCTTCTTCAGCAACTTCTGCCACATATGTTCTTAGCTATTACATCAAACCCTCCTCTGCTACATAAGAGAACAAATAAATTCTAACCACATGCACAAATCTCCTTCCAATATTTGCTAAGCACTAAATCAACTCTTTATCTTTCCTCTTATTATATCCCAGAATACTCTTAAAGCTCAAGAGAACTAGAAAATGAGAGGAAAAACACAGAGTGTGCTAAAAGAAATAAGGGGGGGGGCACTTTTTTGAGTCAAGGGAAAAATCAGAGGTTTGAGTGATGGCTGACAACAGACTGGTTGTTTAGGATGAGGAGCCCAACACCAGATTTGAACTTCACTAAAGTCTGAAGTTGATAACTAGACCAGAGCAGTGAGAAATCTCTTGGGTAAAAAGGTATAAACCTTATTAAAGCAGAAATCGTGTAGGAATTTTATGTAAGAGACATAAGATAAAGAAAAAAAAGGCTGTTTCTTCTTTTGGCAGGTGCTGGCAAGGCATCTTTACATTTTGATCTCCCCTAGGTTTTTATTTTTATTTATTTATGGCATGCTCACAGCCTTAAAAAAAAATCCAGATCTGATTCAGGATGGAATTCTTCTACACTTCTAAATGATTCAGGACCATGAGTCCCTTTGACTTTTGATGGCAAAGGTGCTCCTAAGGAGGGCGAAGCCTCTAACCTTTGCTCCCCAAAAACCAAATTCCTGAAAAGAGGCATTTGGGTTCTGGCTATTAAACCCACCCGGCTCAGCATAAAAGAGTAGTGTGGGCCAACATTGCCCTCCCACCCTTTAAGTTCATTAATCCCTTTGTACATTTTCAGGCTAAACCAAACCAGAAATGAGAAGAAATCATGTGGCTGGGTGAGAAATATCCTTCTCTCTCCTTACCCACGCTGTGAACCCAAGGCAGCAGCCTGTAGGATATCCCACTGATTTACAGCTCACACCCCCACTTATACCTCTGTCCCGTTCCCTCTTGGCCAGAATTAGAGGTGGCAGAAGGAGTGTGAGTGTAGTAGACAGAAAATATTATAACAACATTAGATGCAGGGGGACTCCCCCGCTCCCAGAGCCATGTTGGCCTCCATCAGAGGCAAACTGCCTTTGCTTGCCCACAGCTCAGCTAAAAACACCTCCGGGAGCAGCGCTGCCGTGCCCAGCTGGTGAGTGCAGCTGAGGGAAGAGCAAGAGGTGGTCTCAAAGCCACTACAGAAGCAATCAAATGAGAGATGAAAGCTTCTGTTGTCAAACTGCAAAGTCAGAGAAAAATGGGATCTTTGAAATACACAAAGCCAACTTCTACATAAAATGGGTTTTTCCAAAAAAAAAATTTCCAGAAACCCCCACACAAATGCAATCTCAGCATTCGATGTGCAGCTGCACACAGACACAAAGATACTCTGATTTTTCCAGTTCCAAATTTAAATCTTGCAAGGAGAATGTATTTAATCTGCATTGCCAAATATATTGCTATAAATAGCATGCAAAGCTGTGAGAAACATATAATGCTACCAAGGGAACTCCTTTATTTTATCTGAATCATTCTTGGCAGGTTTCATAATTTTCCTGACTGAATCCCACCAGCATTCTGCATTGCATGAGGATTAACAAACCCATGATGCTTTCTGAATTCCCAGAAATCATTGTTTCTAGAACGTACTTGGAAAAGAAGTTCACATAAAAAGCATGTTCCCAGTAGTATAAAAAGAAAACTAGTCAGCGTGGAAAGGTGACTGTGCTGCAGTGGGCTGTGGATGGAGCAGAACCAGTAGTCTTGAACTGGCGAGCACCAGTAATCTCACACATCACATGCAAAAGAGGTACATATTTATGGAGAGAAAAGGAGAGTGCTACAGGGCTAAGGGCAGAGAGGGGGTGAACGACCCCCACCACAGCTCTGTGATGAGTTGCTTTCCTGGGAAGGCACTAACCACTGTTACCAAGGGGCCATCAGCCTTTGGCAGCACCTGGGGAAAGATGAGTATGATCTGCTCCATCCTTACTCCAGATTATTCTCCCTTCTCAGCTCTGCTCATGCTAACCAGAGTTGGTCTCGAGTCATAATTAATGCCTTTTACTGGTGTAATGGACTGTGAGGGCAGAAAGGATAAACTGGACACTTGGGACATGTCAATCAGCACACACCACACATGATGTTTCTGACAGTTTCCCACACAAATATTAGGGGCTGAAGGTATCTACTAACTACAGGGAGCAAAGGACCTCTAGGTAAAAGGTAAATTAAGTCAAAGGTGTTTGGAATGAAGACTGGTCAAAGAGCACCTGATGGTGTAGAGAAACAAGGAAAATGGTCCTTACAGGGTGTGGAGGGGAGTTTCAACTTGCAGAACAGTAGAAAACAGTAAAAAATTTTCAGGATTTGGAGAGGAGGCAACAGATGAAAAAAAAAAAAAAAAACCAACATTGGATTTCATGGGAGCACTGGAGGAGAAGTGTGATACTTCTTGGAGAAGAAAGAAGACAAAATGCCAATGGGAAGGGGACCCTCATCCTTCTAATCTAATGATTTAGACTGGAAGTGACCTCTGGAGCCCAACGCCCTGTTCAAACCAGGGCCTGTTCTGGCTGAGTTTGCACAGAAACACATGCTGGTTTTAGACTGACAATACAGCATGTATTAGGCTGTCCGTATTTGTTATGAACTTCTTGCTCTTTAAATTCAGATTTCCTATGTATTTGCACACGGCCTACACAAAAGCAAATGAGCTTACTCTGCGAAGCCAAGCAGCCAAATCCTCCTAATTCCTGCTAATAACTGAGATTTCATTGCAAGTCGCTGAAGCTAAAAAAATTAGTGAGTAAACAAGAAAATAAGCCAAGTCAAAAAGCAGAGTATCACAAGCTGTTCTTTACTGGGGATGTTACATTTCACCAACTTGTAGTTTCTTGTGGAAAGCAGCCACGTAATTCTCTACTGTCTCATAGGACGGTCAGAAGGAAGGAGGAGGACAGAGGCAGTAGCTCCAGACTGGCTCCATCCCCCTCACCAGAGCTGCGACACGCTGCCTCCTGCCAACTGGCGAGCAATGGGAAAGAGCAAATCCCAGCAGGACAAGGAAATATTTTAGTAGGCTGCAAATGCAACACCATTTCTATTGGTCACATTACATGGCCCAAGAGGAGACCGTTAGATCAAGTGACACAAAGCCATTAAGCACTGTATTTCCCCAGTGCAATTCGAGTAATGAAACACCTAGAGTTAGATGACTCTGTGCTGCTCCAGCCAGAAAATATCAAAGCTGTTGCTACTCGGGAGCTGTGCTTGGGTTGAAGGGGGTGATACGTGTGAGCCAGCGGAGATACAGAGCCTGGAGCCAGGTCTGTGCCCTGCCACAGAAGGACACAGCCCAAACGTCTGCAGCAGATAAGCAAGTGAAAATGGGATTGCGAGGAGCACGATGGCTCACCGAGTGCCCGAAGGGGCTCAGCTTCTCAAGGTGCCCTTGAGGGAGAGCAGCGTGCTTTCAGGGTGTCATTTTGCTGATGATCAGAAGTGATAGGCAAGCAAACACGTGCCCCTGAGCAGCATTAGCTGAACATGATCACCGTTAAGCGAGGGGATCAGAGGGGATGCTGAAGCAGCAGCGCTCGCGCTGACACCATCGCCTGTCTGCGGGCGAGCGGGAGGCTTTGGTCCTGCTGCAGCCAGCCCGGGTTATCCCGGGGTAGGCTGGGGACTGACAGTGTGCCACATCTCATCTCCACTCAAGTGCTAACGTACAGCAGGGTCAGTCCCAGGCTCATCCCTCTGCATTAAGAGGCTCCAAAGCAGGCTTGCAGGGACACACAGGGAGGAGGAAGAGGCGAGATGTGCTTGGCAGGCACTGGGTAAGTGGACACGGAGGTTTCCCGGCCACTCGGGTCTCCTCACACGCTCACAACCCTAAAATACAAAGCAAATGCAGTGAAGTACATGGGGTTGAATAGTGCCAGGGAAACGCAAACACAGACCGAATGCGCCCAAAGGCAAGAAACAACCTCAGCAGCAGATTGCCAGCTTCACCACACAGCTCCGTGGCTCCAAGAGAAAGCTTCCCAAAAGTCCCTTTTTCTCAGTGATTACCCAATATCTTATCTAGGCACCCCGGAGTGCAGCACAGTACCTAACGCTCTCCATTTCTCCTGCAGCATGTAAATGCACAATAACCACCCCTGCGCATCTCGACCCCTCTTAATAATGCCAGGAGCAAGAGCGAGCAGGTTAATTGCTGGTGATCCCAGCAAGAGGGAAGGCTGGAACAGCCCTGCAGCGCTCACCCCTGCTCCAAACCCTTACACCCACTCAGCACAGGAGGGCACACTTTTTTTTCCAATTTTCCATGATGATTTCTTTTAAAAGCATCACACAAACACAAGTCTACGTGTAGCTGTTTCCATAAAAATACTGCTTGCCGATAACCGCTTCAAATGAAACGTTTCCTGCTATTCCATTGCTTCCAGTTGCCAAGACATGAACACCCTGGTATAATCAACATTGGCCAGATCCTACAGCAGCTGCTGGTGGGACATAGAGATACCACCTAAAATTAGAGCTTGTGAGACAGGGAAAGGACTGAGACAAAGAGGTCAACAACTACAGAAGAGCTACAGGTGCTCCTGGTCTCCTCCTCATCTACCTGCTCCCCAGGGAACGATTAAGGTCCTGCCCCAGAGAAAGAGCAGAAGGAAAACAGTAAAACTAGGAAAATTTTCAGTTTTAGCTTAGGCTTGTTCTGTTGAAGGGAGGCCTGCACTCTTTTATTATATATTTTTCAGACTTTAGGATCTGATCCCATCACTTCAGAAGTTTCCTTTTTTTCTCTCAGGAAAATAAACCCCTGTCACTGTATTTCAAATGCTTGCACTTTAATATAAGCCACAGGCTACTTCAGGAATTATATATATATTTTTTAAAATGACACATCCAAAAAGATGAGGAAGTCAAATTATTTTCCCTGCTTTGATGTTTATTTGTGTTTTGTACTGCGGGGCACTTGTGCAATATGCACAGAAATGCCAGGAGAATGAGTGAATCCTGTTCAAGTAATTTAGAGGATGAAATGGTAAAAGGAATCGCTTTGAACTCAGCCCGATGGCACATTGTGAAATGCACTTTCTGATCTGCACGTTGTCACTTTTCTCTATCTTGGGTTTGTTACCACCAGGGCAAGTCTGGCCATAAACTTGTAAGACAGTGCTGGGACTGGGATTTCATGCTATTCCTTTCTTTCAGGGTTTGAGAAGGCAATAGAGGAAGATTTGGAACTCAGGAAGTACGTGCCTTATTTTTCTTCAGAGCCCCCCTGGATTTAAAAACTAAAAAAAACCCACCAAAAAAACCCAAACAACCAACAACAAAAAATTTCTCGTTTTTGTACATTATTTGAAAAATTCTTCCAAAGTCACAAGGGGAATGTAGAAGAAAGTTGTGCAACTGCATGCTAATTTTATGAATACCCTGCCAATGGTTTAGCTAAATAAACTTAAGTATTGTGACTATTAATTGAAATCCAACCCTTGGCTAATGTGAATTAGTGCTGGATTATAATGCTACATCATGATAAGCAGCTTGGAAATATTTCAAACAGATCTGGAAAGTTGTTCTCCATTAGATTACAAATACTATTAACAGATAAAAAACCATAAAAGAGCCCATCACTTCAAAGGGGATCTTCTGGCCATTTTCTAGCAGAGGAGCTGAAGGTACACACTTTGCTAAGCCAAATTTCAAAGCAGAAAGAAAATCACAGTATCTACTACTATTATTATTGATTTCTTCACTTATTAACTTAAAGGATTACCTCGTTCACTTCGGTTTTGTTAAGGATAAAACATTAGCTAGATATAATGAGGGATAAGACACAGCAAGCTTTCAGCTCTGAACTTTAGAGACCTTTGAAGATACAGGTGAAATCAGCATAATGACATTGTTTTTTCTTCTCAGAGCTATGCTGGGGACAGCCAGGAAAGAGCAGGGGTCTCGCCTGGGCTGGAAAGGGCAGGAGCTTTGGCAAGGAACAGCATCAGGTCTGAGAAACCCACCCAGGCACCTTCCTGTGCCTGCACAGGACATCTCTTCATTGTGATTTCTGAGATAGTCATTATTGACAGACCCACTTGAGGTTATGCCAGTAGCTGTGCAAACATGTAGTTAAAAACAAAACAACAAAAAAAGTCCTTCTCAAATGAACAAACTGCAAAGAGATAATGAAATGGGGCAGACAAGGCCTCCCGAGGGAAAACGAGACGGAATTAAACCTGCCATCAGCTGATCAGGATGAAGTTTTCTTTTCAGCAAAACCCATCAGAAGGGATTTCATTGCAAAACACTGCTTGGACAACTAGTTTTCAGTAAAAGCTTCTACATTTTTTTTGCCTGCCTACTCAAGTAAACGCATCAGACTTTGCTCTGTGTTGGTAACGGTGTTTGCACTGACCCGGAGAGCAAAGGGGTTCCCTGACTCCCTCTGTGCAATTACAGCCAAAGTGTCCTGCTGAGACTATTTTGATCCTGGAAATAGAGATAACCCTGCAGATCAAATGGGTCTGTATTTAGATTGGACTGTCCTGCCACTGATAACAGAGATTTCCAAAGAGTGCTCCGTGGGAAGGATTACACCGGGATCCGTATGTCCAATCCTCTTGTAAGTACAATCCCCTTTCCCAAATTCCCACTGCACTCCCTATGGGCAGCTTCTCTTGATGGCTGCAAATCTCTCATATAAACCACATAACAGGTAGTGACACATTTACAGCACTTTTCATCTTTACAACACTGTGTGATGGTCAGTTTTGATTATACTTACCAGACAAAGTGCTTTCCTTAGTGTCCACTAAGAAAGAGATTTTTTTTTCCCAGACAAGCTTTTAGCCTGGCCAGCTGTAACCACACAATAAAGATATATATACATTTTCCCTGTATTACAGTAATTGATAGAAAAAGGTACGTCTATGCCCAGTGTGTTTCTGTCTCTCTTCCCAGCTAGCCCAGCACATCATCCTTAAAATGTTCTTTTTTTATGGTACCTTAGTACTCGGTACCAGCTAGCCCCGAAGTGCCCCTCAAGGGTTTGCATTAGGCTTAGAAAGGATGAAAGAACGAACTAACAAGATCAGAGCTGTTGCAGGTTCAGCTTTAGGGGCCACAGAAAGTAAATTTCTAGTTTGTAGCACTTGCTTATTCCTAAAGTTATTAACTGCTCCAATACAGTATTTATAGCTGGGCTGTCTGCCTCCCTTTCCCCCAAGCAAAACTGTCACTATTTTAATGCCATAATAAGAAGCTGATTTACTAGTGTATAACTTCAAAGGGAAACTTTCTTCTTCTGCTTGATAAAATATTAATAGGGAATAACGAAGCGTGGGGACGTTACACAGAACCCTGGGAAGAAGCTCTTTTGGGGCTCAGAAGCAGCACGGTCCCTGCCTGGCAGCTTTTGTTCTTGCCAGGTTATCTAATAAAGTCGCCTGCAGGAAGCTCTCTGTCTTATTTCCCAAATTGTGGCCAGGGACCAGAACTACTTTCCCAGCACAATCCATTCCCTTTACAACCCCGAAGCTCCTGAGAAAGGTCGTATCGGGAGAACCAGCTGCAGAGCAGGCTCCTTCTCAATTTCACACCCGGGAGGGCTCAGATACGATGCAACAAGTTGGGAGGGAGCAAGGAAGAGGCAGGAACGGGCCAGAGCAAGGTGTTGCTTAAAGCATCCTCAAGAGGATACGCAAAGGACATATCCACCATCCCAGGCTGCATCTTTGCAGACCATACCCCAAGATCACGTACCTACCACAACCAGAGAGGATCTGGCAGGGTTCCCCCAGCCAATATTTGCTACACAAATAGGTCAGTTGAGTACATCAAATATAGAAGGTGCCCCTGCCCTGTATTTTCAAGATCAGACCCTACTGCCCTCTCTTTTCCCCTCCTCTATGTGCGCAGACAGAGCAGCGAGCACAGTAAAGTGATACCAGGAAAGCTTGCTCATCACCCGGGCCGGTGCGGTTGGGAGGCAGGATTGTCAGCATATTTTATGCTATTACTGCACTCTGTGCCGGCGTGGAGCCCGTGCGTGACAGCCCGGAGCAGACAGGGAAGGTGGGCAGAGGTGCTCCTGCATTTAGATGAATTTGCAGGAGCTGCGCGCAAAACTGTTTGAGGAATTTAAACGTGTAGGGGCGGCTGGAAAGCTGGAAGGGGAGCTGTCAGGGTAAAAAGCAAGCCACAGGAGAGCTCCCACAGCAGTTCTTGCCTGGGGGCTGGAAGCTCTCAGGTGCCAATCCTGCACAGGCATTCGCATTGCACAGTGATAGCGGGGGGTGCTGAGCTGAGGGGGATATTGTTTGGGATGAGACCTTCATGTCTCATCGCTGCTGCCTGGCTCTGATGCAAGTGGGGGAATGGAACTGTGCTCTATGGTGTTTTATTCAAATTCCAATTCAGTGCTCTGGATTTTCTGTAATTTCTTTATCCTGCATTGCCAAGGCTTCAGTGTAAAATGAAGATGCTGTAAAGTTTGGCACGACCAGCTCTACAGGCATGATCTAGCTCAGCTAACAGTAGCATTACACTGAGCTGTGGCAAGCCATGCCATGCTCATCTGCACTGAAATAAAAATCCCCCGAAAGCTGATGGCCCTGGCCATCCTTCTCAGGAAAGATTGAAAAGTCCAGTGTATCATAAAGACCATAAAGGACAAACATTGCTGTTTTCCCTCATTTTGGCTTCTTGTACCAACAAACGTAACCTCTCCAGGCAGGATTTTGATCCAAAGAGGTTACTGACTTCTACTTGCTCTTCCAACAGAATGGAAAGCACCTGCACAAAAAGCTCATTGCCTGAATATATTTCCTGATGTGTTTTCTTTGCTTATTAAGTTGTGGTTATTTTTCACACATCATTGAGCACTTGCTTTGATTTTTGGAACAGATTTTTGTGTTGGTTTTTTGAGAGTCTTTCATAGCAAAATCATCCTTAATGTGCCAAAGAACAAGAGCTTGGGGAACGCATACAAAGCAAGATGTACTTAGAGAGGAATCGCAGGAAGGATTTGAGGGAAAACTTTACAGATGTCTGAAGGAGGAGGTGACTAGTCTTCTCATTCCTCCCAAAACATTAGGGGTTGGACTAGATGATCTCCAGAGGTCCCTTCCAACCCCATATCATTCTGTGATTTCCCAAGGGAGAGGGCAGTTACTCTTGGCCTGCAGCCTCTGCACATCCCATGGAAACACATCTCAGCACAGCAAGTTTTAGGTACACTACACTATCTAAAAGCAAGCACACAAAAGGCAAAGCAGGTTGGTTACAATAAAAGCAGCAGATAGTTAAAAACAGAAATACCACAATCCTGAGTTGGTCCTTATAGTTCATATTTCAATTCCTTACTCCGCCAAAGAGGTTACATGCACTCACAGAATTTTCATGGTAGGAAGGGACCTTTGAGATTGAGTACAACCATACACACACACACACACAAAAAAAACACAAACAAAAAACCACACCCAACCCAACAATCTTAGGCACTAGAGCGTGCCCTGAAGTGCCATATCTACATGTTTCTTAAATATCTCCGGGGATGGCAACTCCATCGCCTCCCTGGGCAGGCTGTTCCAGTGCCTGACCACTCTCTCAGTAAAGTAATTCTTCCTAATATCTAATCTAAACCTCCCCAACTTCAGACCATTTTCTCTGGTTTTGTCATTACTTGGGAGAAGAGGCCAACCCCCACCTCTCTACAACCTCCTTTCAGGTAGTTGTAGAGGGCAATGAGGTCTCCCCTTGGCCTTGTCTTCTGCAGACTAACATGCCCAGATCCCTCAGCCTCTCCTCAGATGACTTGTTCTCTAGACCCCTCACCAGCTTGGTGAGTGTGCAAGTGCATCAAGACCCTCAGAGGTGAAGATCCACCAGTAGGATCTCTGTGCCTAAAGAACATGGTGAAATCTTGGCCTCAGTCATCCCTTTGGGCTCTGCACACACAGCACAGAGGATGTTGGTCGCCTGCTGCACACAGGCAAACGCAGCAAGGACTGGGTTGAGGCAGAGCGACTGGGTTATGTCTTGGCGGTGGTGCTACATTATCATTGTTTATGGATTTCTTTCAGATCATTCGCTGCTTTCTATCTTATTTCTTAATAACTGGTATCATTGCTATCATAGATCCCAAACACCCAGGATTTCAATTATTTGTCGAGCACTTAGAAATATCTTAAATCCGAAGGGTACTACATTCTGTAGTATCAGTGCCATCCCACAGGTTTAATGTCACCCCTGGCTAATCCCAATAAACATTTCAGTACCCCAAGTTGTTATTCACTATGGAAACACTGGCTTCTGGCCTTCGTAATGGGTACAGTACGTGGGGTCCTGTGGTGGAGCCAGAATTACCTCTGCACGGCTGCAGCCCCCCAGCTTTCTGGTGTGGGAACAATGCAACAGCCGAGCCACTCACACAGCCTCATGCAGAGAAATATTCATTAATGTTTACTGATGTAGAATGCACACACTACATTAGTCACAATCCTATAAATAAACACGTTTCTCATCCACGCTACATTAATCTTGATCCTATAAATAAACAGATAGAGCACAGTCATAGCTTTCTAAGACACCCCCTGCAGAAAGAGAGTTACTGTACCAGAATACATCACAGAGCAGGGCTGCAGCATCAGCTGCTTATGAAGAGACCATGGCTTCAATCTTTACTTTATAATGGGAAGGTTATTTAAAGGAAAAATAGGTGTTTGTTTGAGGAGGGCATGCACGTTTATGTACTGTAATACTGACTTTTAGTAGTATCTGGTTTTAAGGTGCGCGCTGCTGCCCACAGCCTTGGGTAAGAACTTCATCCTAAATCCAGCTAAATAAAACTCCATGTCCCATGAGTAGCATCCAGATGACTGAATCATGCACAGACACTTTTCCTTGTAAAATGAGGAATATACGGTATCATCTTGTATTCACACAGTATCCCCTCTACTTGCGTGTCATACTGAAGGAAAACCACTATGCATTTTAAATTAAAATACCCACAGGAAACATCTTATTAGCCCCAGAATTGTGGCAGCTGATTAGCTGCAAACCAGCTTGGGATGGAGAGGACACTGTTCCCAAATAAGATGAGGAAGCGTAGGGAGGCAGAACAGGCTCACCTAAAGTGGGATTTGAAGCCAGTGTGAGTGGATATTAGTGCCTACATATAAGCTGTAAAATCTGTTCTTAACCATCCGCTTTAGTCACCAACCAACTAAGGAAATGCTAGCAAAGGAAAGAAAAGAAAAAGAAAAACCATTAAGATGATGAAAAAGTACAGAAAGAAAAACAGAATTAAATTGAGCCCTTTTAACCTCAAGCAAGTGGACCTGGAAACTTGAAAATAATTAGATACAGGGAAAGAGAACAGAGAAAGGAAAGGGGAAGGGATTAGTATTTAATCTAAGGCATAGCTTCATTAGCTGTATCTTATTCTTTGGCAAGGTGTCTTTGGCAAAATGTCTAGACCCTAGACATTTTTCTCTTTACAACAAGTATTTGTATTTTATGAACCTACAACTAAGAGCATCTTACAAGTCTTACTGTCTGTATGCACCTGCATCCATACAACCTGTATTATGTTCAGGAGGCCATAGATCAGAGAGCACTGAGCACTACCCAGATGATTGGTAATATGATGCATTGGCCATTTTAATTAACTTTCCCACTGAGGGTTGGCTGTTTGTGCACAGCACAATAAAATGCATTCTTAATTTTTAAGACCTTAAAGACCACAAGACAAAATTAGAGCAAGCTATTGAGACTGTCCCTAGAGATCATGGACGTTGTGCTCCTCTGTCTCCTGCAAGGAGAGGACCAACCCAAAAGCATTGCAGATAATTGATACGGTAGGAGATTTATGTGATATATAGAACGTCTGCGGCCTAAGCAAATTTCTGTCTAACACTTCCATTCATATGTTTTTATTGACTTCTTTTACTGAATCTTATCTTAGTAAAGGCACTTAAGCAGTCAGAAGAAAAGCTGACTATTAATAATACTGCTTCCCTTTCTATTTTTCCTTCTCAAGAGAGTGTAATCAAGGGAAATTTAATTGTTCATGAAAGACAACATCTGCATCACGTATCCATCACATTTCCACTTGGAAAGCTTCCCAGTGCGGCTGTTCTGTTTGGTGTGCATTACCTTTATACTCATCATTAATGAAGTTGATTTTGTTATTAGAGGCCTGGAAGCTGTAACAGGGGGTGATATTTACATCCAGAGCATCTGTGTTCATTTTATAGGAGATGCAGTTCATCAAAAGCGGATACAGATGACTAAACCAGTGGGCAAGGTATGTTGACTTTTTATTTTATTTAACAGTAATGAAATGTAACAAGTGCACCAGAGGGATACATTTTCATAAGCAGACAAGCAGATGGGTGAAGAAATTTGACTTGCTATAAAAAGCTTGTAACTGCCGAGCAGTCTGAAAGGCTCAGTGGAAAGAGTCATCTATACTGCAAAGCGTATTCCTCCTCTAAAGATTTCACATTATATGTGGCAGTCTCTCTCTCTCTCTGGTGTTTTACATCCTAAAGGTGATGAGTCTTAATGCACAGCTGCTGGCAGCTAGCCAAAAGCCATATACTTCCAGACCACATTTTGATTGAATTTCTCCAAATTTCCCTCATACACAGAGGTGGGTGGTGTGGGAGTGGGCAGGACAGAGGTTTAAACATGAGTAGTTCATTCAATTGATTTCATTACCCCATGCAAATAATGTGCTTACAATAAATTGTATTGGAGCATCAGATTTTCCCTACTTCAAGTATCCTAAAATCATACATGTGTCAGAGGAGAGGTTGGCATCAACTATCACCCCAAAGGCTGGGCATGTAGACTGGCCAAGCAACAGCAAACCAAAGCCAGGTTCTTTCCCATTTGCACTCTACCAGGCAAAGGCAGATGTATACTTTCTGTACCTTAAATTGGAAAAATTTGTAGTTTTATGGAACACTGTGGGACCTAGTTGTAAATCTGTTCTGGGCTATGCCTATACCATGTAAGTCTGGGCAACATCTTGGACCAGTGTTGAGTTCTCCTAAATCTGCTGGGACTTGTAGCTGTGCTGCTAGATTTTAAAGGCAAAAAATGCTTCAGATTTCTTGTAGTTGTAATGCTTGTAGTTGTAATCATTGCATTAATCCAAAAACCCTACACCAAGACACCAAGCAATAGAATACCACCAGGTAAGAGGCAGCAGTAAGTAGAGCACTCCTCTTTTCTCATACTGAGTAAGTGGCAACATGCCACCACTGACTGCAGCCCTTAATGGCAAACTATTCTCTTTATGTTCACAGCACACAAAACACAAATTTAACTTGCCAAAATCACAATCAATAAGACATTTCTTAAATTAGCTAGATTCAGAGGCAAGGAGGAAAATTAATTAGTGTTGCTTATCCCTCAGTGAAGGCTTATACTGAAGGCCCAGATCGATACTTTTGAATACAGATGACGAAAGCCAAGAACATCACCCTGACAAGACCAGTAGATGCCTGGCACCCCTAGAAACCAGGCAGCTCGCTATCAATTTCCCATAAGCTCTATATTGTACCAGAATGCTTGACTCAGAGCAGCATCCACAGTCAGCCTGCTTTGATGTTTTCAACATCCCAACCTGTTACTTTGTTGTGCTTGAGTCTTTCCTTTCGTCTTTGGGATTTCACGTGCAAACCAATTTTCTTGGTTATTTGCGTTCATTTGCAAGAAGAATAAGTCATCAAAAGCAGACACAGATGAATACTCCACTGCACATTGTGGCTTTGCTTTTTTAATACCAACAAAACACACCAAGCCAACTTGAGAGATGTATGTTTATAACCAGTCAACCAGATGGGTGCAAAAATCTGATTTGCTGTAAAAAGCTTATAGCTGCTGGAAATCTTAAGGATTTGCTGGAAGGACTGGGCTGTAACAAGTCATGCCAGGGTACTAAAAAGACTGATCCTGCTTTGTCCAACTGTTGTCTCAGCATTAGCTTTCCTACAGCTGCGCCAAGGCTATTCCTAATGTGGTGCTCTACAATGGGATGTGCAGCACAGGACAGCTGGTGCTGGGGCCAACAGCCAAACTGCAGATGTTACAGGGGTTTGCTTCAGACCAGCTCTTGCCTGAATGCATGTTAGGGTTGGAGCATACTCCAGCTACACGCTCCAGTTGGGTTCATTTGAAGGGAATCTGCTCTGTGCACTCAGAGATGCCTCTGCAACGCAAACCAAGGCACGAGATGAGGAGACAATCAGGGGATTCACTTCAAATAAACACAGTCATCCAAACCGCAGTACTACTGCGGGCGTAACCACACAGACACAGCTTTCCTGAGCAAACAAGTGCCTAACAGATTGGATTCACAATCAGCATGGAGTGTCTACTAACTCCAGCCAGAGCTCACCCCTCTACAAACTGCTGTTACCCTCCGAAATCCAAGTCCCTGCCTCAGTTACATCTTCTAGTGAGACTTCAACTCTCAAGGGCCTCAGCCTCTTCAAAGGAAGTGGAGAAATGCTTCTGCCAAAAGACCTCATGTCAAAAGCCTCGTATTTTCAGGCCTCCAGGTCCACCCTGAGCTGAAGGAGTTGTCCATGACATCCTGGTGGTTTGCAGACCTTCCCAGTACATAGGGACATCTCCCAACTATCCCAGGGACCCCTATTTCTATCCCAGGGACCCCTATTTCCACATTCCTTTAACCTCACCTCCACCCAGATGGGACTATTTTACTTTCTACTTATTGCTGATGTGTTTAACAAGTACAATTCAAATGAACTTTTCTACTGGTTGTAATATCTCTTCATCATCCACAAGCAGAGCACACACAATATAAATATTTTAGCCTCCATATGCAAAACAAAATCCATTAGTAGTCTTTCGCACCTAAAATGGAATCTCATGTCCAAAAGCTGTTAGTCCAGTTGAGCTGGAAACTCAGAGCCAGCGAGCCCTCTCAAGGCACTATGAAGTGCCTCCCCTCTTCTCTATATAGTTTTTCTCCTGCTTCAGGCATATACAAATTGTATCCTGATGGGGAAAAATTGTTACTCACTTTATAATTTATGTTTTCTTGAAAGGCAGTTTTCACAATTTTGGCTCTGAGTCTCTGGAAGCCTGCATAAGAAAAGGTTCAAGTCTCTCCGGCTACCCAGGCTTGCAGGGCAGATACTGTGATAAGAATAAAGTATCTGTTCAATATAAATGAAAACAAGAAATACCCGCTAGGAAACAGCAAAAATAATAAGCTGTGCAGATTCACACTGGATTTTGACATTGTAATATGACAGCTATCCTTAAAGACACTTCAAAAGCAGCTTTATCAGCCCTAAACACTTACTAAGGGAAGCTGTTGGGACCACACCTGCGTGTCTGCTAAATGCTAGGTTCCCCATTTCATGCCCCAGTGAGGATTCACCTTCCCACTGGTGACGTGGAGAGCCCCAGTGTGCAGCAAAAGCACAAAAAGTACCATCATTCCCGCTCAGGTAAATTTCCTGCCTGCTTTCCTGAGGTCGAGGAGAGGGAGTATCACTGAAAAAAAAAAAAAAATATTCTGCTGCTTTAAACTCCAGCAGTGATGACTGGAATCCATAAATCAGGTTGAGGGTTTTTTTTTTTTCAGACCTGTGGGACTGCTCCAAGTATAATTAGGTTTTGGGTTTACAAAAAATACCAGCATCTGTTGCCTGTTCTGTGCATGCTGCCAGTCCGAGGGGAGCGCTCCGGGCTCACTACAGCTTTTGTTCTCACAAAAAGAGAAAACTTTGCCGAGCCTGGAGCACGGCTGCTGGCCAGGGGCCTCAGAGACCCACCTTCTGTGTGGGACTGGGAGCAGAGGTGGAGGAAGGAGGAGAGGAAGGGTATTGAACTCAGAGTGCCTCATCCTTTAGTTGAATTTAATTTGCTGAATCTTGGTTTAAATTAATCCAGGGAAAATTCCCAACAGCTACTGCCAAAAATCCCATTACAAAATAATGCTTGGCATAAAGTAATCACAAACATATGCCTATCACTCCCTTTAAAGTCAGTTCCAAGAATTTAGAGATTGACCAAGCCTTTTGTTGATTAACAAGGAAACATCCCCTTGTTAGATTAAAAAGCTTTCCTTCCCCATGGAGCAACAGAGAAAAACATTACAGCAATTCTATCCAAGTAACACAGTCTTTAGCAAAAGAGGGTGCTACTGAAGGGTTAGCAGAGAAGGATCTATTAGTTTCTCTCCAGTTTCTAGAGAAGACTCTGGGTGAGCTTCTTGGTGACCATGATGCCAGTACTGCCCATGCAACTCTCATCACACCCGGTGTGTTTCTTCCCTAAGAACAGCAGTAGGGTACAAAACTGCACAACATAAAACCTCTGGCTGTGGGTGTGTTAAAGGAAGGCTTTGGCTCTTTTTGATTATTAACAAATAGCTAAGAACAGAACACCTTAGAAGGACTGCAGATGTCAGTCACTGAATACAAGATTGTAATGCAAGCACCACTCTGTAGAAACGTGCCAGCCCATGAAACTTCTATCCAAATCCAACTGAACTTCAATTACATTTCAGTTTGAATCATTAGAATTCCAGCTAATTTAGCATTACTTTCATTTCTAGACAAGTGGCTCCAAGCAGTTCCTCTGGTTTCAAACCTGAGCTTCTAACCCGTTTGGATTCTGCCCCTGGATTCTCTGCCTCTAAGCGTGTCTTTCCTTTCTCTGCACATGCCAGTGCTGTGAGTGCATTGACCAAGCTTGACAATGCTCTTCTCTTCCTTCTCTGAAGCCCAGAAACACTTCCAGGAGTCATCCCCGCTACTTTGGAAGTGCCAATTCACTTCCCCAAGACTGGAGGAGATTCATTCCCGTACCCCCAGCATCTTCCGCACAGGGGGACTAACCCATTGGATTATTAGGTTGTAAGTAACATCGATTCTAACTCAGGGGACCATGTTCAGCCAGCTCAAAACTGAATACATTTTTAGGAATACATTATGTATGAGGGTATAGCTATACAAAGAAAAAAAACCCAAATGTTGGAAGAAGGAAGAGCCAGATTACCTGCCCTGCTTCACACCACACTCAGTCCCAATACAGGAATTTTCTGAAGTTAACATGAACATATATTTCATGGCACGGGATTGGCAGGTGGAAACACAAGCTCTATATTGTCAGACAACAAGTGGTACATTTTGAAAGAACTTTCTCCATCAGCTGCTTCTTAAGCAGGAGGGACACGTACAGCCACACGAGCCTTTGCACTGTCTTTGCTACAGCCACTAGTAAGGAATTACACTAAAACCAAAGTGAGCTGTCATGCCATGAAGGACAAAGTTGTGCACTAGCTGTCCAAGGGCAGGGCAGTAGTAGTCCTGCAAAAATTAAAGCAAAATTTCTCCCAAACTGTTTCTAAAACAGTTTTTATACTGCCGTGAATGCAAATGTGCAGAGCTGCTGGAGGCGTTGCTGTCATACACCAGGCTCTGGAGTCCTGCGGGTTTTCCGTCAAAGACGCCAGGGCTTTGATGCCAAAAGAACCAAGTTTGCAATTACATCATTTACCTTTTTATTTTCTTATCTCCTTTTCTAAAAAAAAAAAAATACTAGAGGAAAAGAATGTTTAAAATAAATTGATGAAGGATTGATTAAAAAGCACCTTGAACTAAGAAGGGTAAAAAGCCATTAAGTGGACATGTAGAGGGAAAATTGTATAATAATATGCTACATCTACATGATTAAGAAGTTAAAATAGACTATGAAAGGAAGGTAGAATTGAAGACAAAATAATAGGACTATTTCCAGCATATTTCAAACAAAAGGCTGGTAACATGAGTTGTCAAACATTTCTGAGATCAAAAGACTAAACTTACCTCCTGGGGCATTTCAAAAAAATTAAGAGAAACATTTCTTGCAGGAAGGAGAGTAACAGACATCAGAAACGAACATTTTCTTCTCTCAAGAAAATGCTACTGGCCAGCATACTTAAATACAGAAGGGATCATGGGGAATTTACAGCTGCAGATTTAGAAAAGGCCACCATTGTTGTAATACCCCCTCAAATTCTGCAGAAAAATAGACAATAACAGCCCGATCACATCGTGCTGTGAGAGACAAGCCTGGGTTCAACCAGCCTGGTTTTCCTCAGCATGGCACAGCCCTGTCCTGCCAGTTTAAGAGGCAAAGCCAAGAGTATTTGGGAATGATTTAGGATAACCAGAACTAAGTGATGTACACAGTTCACCACAGAGAAATGCAGGTGACACCTTTGCTCCATGATGTCCATTGTGGCACAACTAAGCAAATCCTAGTGGAGAAAGGGTGAGGGTTACTGCAGGCTGTTTTCAAGGCACAGACATGGTCACTGCTTTGATCCTCCCTTGACTTTGGCGCAAAGGTGATGAAGAATTAAAATATTGTGATAATAGCATGAAATCCCCTCCAGTGCCTCAGTACTGGGGTGGTTCTCACAGTGCAAATGTAATTACCTCCTGCATTAGCAGGCCACCGAGGCTGTTCTCTGGAAGCAACCACCTTCTGGTTATTTTGAAGCGAAATTTTGTCAGAGACTATCCAGATAAAATTAGTTGAAGAGTCAGGGTATAACTGTGTGGGTATGTTTTGAAAAAGATCTTCAACTCCGTGTCAGCCTAATCTTGTTTTACTCTCCAGCATCAGCCATGCTGAAAAGATATATCAAGTCAAGCAATATCTTTTGGGTTTGTTTTTTAAAGGGACTGAATATTGCCATAAATAGCAATCACAGGCCAGGCTTGGAAGCCCTCTAACTCAAATACCCAGAGACTTCAGTGGAGCTTCCACCTGTGAAGTACATGCAAGATCAAGCACAACCGTCATTGTTATAACACCACTTATAAAAGCACTTTGTGCTTCAGAGATAAGTTGATGGCTGCAAGAGGAACAAAAGAGCCTGCACGTTATTGTACAACTGAATGACAGCTCAGCATTGCTTTATACACGACTTGGGCCATACACGTTGGCTGGTTAGACTGTAAAGGCTACTAAGATAATTCATGATCTTCTGCTCCTATTCTATCATAAGCACACAGAAAAGATGTTAAAGCCCGTGACCTTTTCACAAAAGCAAGAAAACAAAACATGAATTCTTTGAGTGCTGTGTAAAGCTAAAGCAATGCACACAACAGTTGAAGGAAATAAGCCTTTGGCAGCTCTACGGTGTAAAACACGAGAGAAGGGAACCTATAGTTTGCACTTGATAAATCTCAAAATGCCTCGCCATAATCTTGTGACACCATAAGTTACAGTCTCTAGCATGACATTTTGATAACTGTTGCTTTTAAACCCAAATCAGCAAAAAGGGAGATATAAATCATTAAGAGAAGAAGGAATGAGATTTTTTTTTAGCTCTTTATACAACAGTGTGGCCATACTGGAATACTGTAAAGAGTCTCTTCTTAGAAAATATCACAAATATAGGCTACAAAACAGGATTTCAGAAATCATTCTAACCAAAAAAAAAAAAGAAAGAAAAAAAAAAAAAACAAAGGAAAAAAAAAAAAAACCAAAACAACAAAAAAAAAAAAAAAAACACAAAGAGTGACAGTGAGT
>NW_015090893.1:14509533-14581377 GCF_001431845.1 Calidris pugnax | reverse complement strand
TCTTTCAAACAAAAAAAAAAAAAGAAAAAAAAAAAAAAAAAAAACAGGAAAAAAAAAATCAACCAGAACACCACAACTCTGACATCTCTGAAAAGAGAAGACTGAGAAGTACCAAGGTATTTTGAGATTACTAGTAGATTACTACTAGACTTGCAATAGTAACTGTAAAGTGATCTGAACTAATATAAATCTCATGCCAGCTGGTGATGGTGCACAGAGATTTATGAGGCAGCATGAGTATTTAGGTGGATTTTTACTGCAATAAAGACCTTTAGCAACACATTAGATGAGTATTAGACAAGGGTAAATATTGTTGTTAGCTCCCAGTGAACAACTGATAGGCTTTAGGAGGGCTATGAGGGAACACAAACCTGCTTAGATCTGGTATGCACAAACAGCAGACAAGCATTTGCAAGCAAAATTTTGTTCATGCCAGTAGTATCGCAATCAGTGGCCGCACCAGCTAATCTGATGAGCAGTAATTTCATTTTATGCATCCAAAATAAGCTCTCAGATAATACAATTTTCTAAGAGACACTTGTGTGACAAATGCTTGTTTTGTACCCGTCTGCTATTAATTTTAAAATGTTGTTTTTATTTTAAATCCACTCTCATCTCCAGTCTGAGGCCCTTTTGCAACCTCTCCTTCCTTCACTGTATAATTAATGCCATCTTGTGGTGGAAGAAAAAAACAACCTCAGTCTCCTGATGGCTTCAGTCTCCTTTAATAGCCAAAATAATCCTTGACTAACTTGGTGTTACAAGAACGGTGACTCTATTCCAAACCTACGCCTCTTCTCCGGACTCTCAGCCTTCAGAACGGTATTTCTATTAAACTCTAAATGGTTCTTCCAGCACTGTGAAATTAGCTGAAGTGTGAGCTTTTAGAAATCGAAACCGCGTGCAGATTTCCTCATTCACAGCTGAGGGACCAAACCTGCATCCACGGTGCTGTCAGAGACAGCCCACACCGAGGCAGCTACTTCCCATCTTTATGTTAAACGACTCAATTTATTCTCTTTTGCTCCCAAACTCATTACTTTCAGATATCTCCACTCTTGCCCTGCCTTTGATTTCTTTCAGAGAAAGTTAGCATCTCTCTTGCATCGCTCTGTGCATCTCTCTCTTTCCTCCTTTCTATCACCCAGAGATGTTTCACCCATCATTTTTTTTTCCAATTTTATTGCCAGTGTACCAACTTTATCCATTTCATAGAAGTCTGGTTTTCCCTCCTTCCTTGCAATGTGTCAGCACACCTTTCCTCCAGGCAAACTGAGCTGGTCCCTCCAGCTCTCTCCCTCCATCCTCCCTGATCCCTTTTGCCAGGGTGACTGGTGCTGTGAAGCCCCACAGCCCCTGACATATTTTGGATGATCTGCTGTGAAAGTGTGCTGGTGGACAGCACAACCAGGAGAGGCACGCACAGATCCAGCTCCCTTGTCAAACCCTTTCATCTACTGTGCGTAATTACCTACTGCTCCATCAGCCATTAATTACATGCCCCAATTCACAAAACACTAGTTCTTTAGGTGTATCAGATCTCTATCTAGCAAGATAGCCATGCTCACAATCCACCCTAAAGCCTCCATGGAGACCTTCTTAACTTGGGCCTACATCTTCTCAACCCTGCAGAGGATGACTTTCACCCCTCCTGCCCATACCCTCATTCTCCTCAGCTCCAGCCCATGTAGCAGAGAGTACCTGAGTCAGGACCATCACCCTGAGCATTACTGCAGCAAGCCAGGCTTCGATGCTTATGGTACAGCCACCAGCAGAAGGGCACCCACCCCTCACCCAGAGGTGAATGGCCAGGGGTCCCCAGGTTGCCTTGGTGCTCTCCAGGCAGTGAAGGGTCTCCCATCACCTCAGCCAGCAGGGCTGGAGAGGGGAACAGCATTGAGTCTGGCTCAGAGGGGAGGGAGCAGGAGCTGGGCATTTGCTTCTTTATCCTTGCCTTTCTAACAAGGGAGCTGCCAAGGAAAAGCTTGAGAATGTGGGATCTGCCAACCTCAAGGATCTCCTCCAGTCTTCAAAAAGCCTCCGGATTTACCTCTCACCTGTGGTGAGATGTATTCTACTGCCCCAGTACAGGCCAGACGAGCCATTTGCCTATCAACCAGCAAAAGCTAACACCAGGAACAAAAACCTCCTCCTGCATGTGAGTGAGCACGTTGGATGAATGACAATAACAGAGAAAATGTCTTCGTTTCCAAGTCCTGCTTCTTAATGAAGCTCCTGGATACAAGCAGAGAATACAGAAAGCGGGACAGCAATTGCAGTGCTTCACTCCAGAGTACTGGAGTTAAGTCACCATCAATGGAAGTGTTTCTGGCTTCACTAAAATTCACACATAGCTAAAGACTGGGATCCAGCAGCTCCTGGCTGAGCTCTCCACCATGGCTGCCTGCTCTACCCTGCACAAGGGATGATACAACCCAGAAAGATGGTGCGTTTGTCTGCCTTGGACGAATCCCCACCCTCCCCAAGAGTCTCCAGCAAATTTTCTTCTCTGTCTCAGGTTGCAGAAGTGCCAGGCTTTGCTGAACAACAAATACAGCTAACTAAACCTACCTGCCTTGTGAAAGATAAGAAGGGGGGGGATCTCTTTATATTTTCTTTTCCTCTAACTAAATTTGCTGTTACTTTATTAAGTATTGGATTTTGGTTTATATAAAGGTAAACAATGTTATCACACAAATCTTCATCTTCTAATTGCAGCCTCACTTGAATTACTTGATGATTAGCCTCTAGGCATAATGCTCGTCTCGTTCAGTTATACCTTCATTATCATCAGATTCATTAATTTCATCCTCTGTGTGCTAAAACATTGCACAATTAAAGGCAACATTTAGCAATATTCAGAATATTGGCAAGGCTTCCCAATTCTCTGCTGAAGAGTTTGTAGAAGCAATATTACACCAAGAAGATCAAGAAGTTAATTTTTCCTTTAAATCCTTGGCTCATTGAGGTAACAGTCAAATTAAAAAAGATTAATACTTAATTAGTTAATTGTCATTTCAGAACATGCTGAGCATAGGGATTGGCCTTGAGGTGGACCCCAAAGGGACTTTGCTGGGGCATGGCTGGGTGAGCATCTTCCTTCTGCCTGCACAGCCAGAAAAGGCAGGATCTGCTGCTGGAGAAGGCGCTTGGCTTCCAGGGTAAGAGTTCTGCTTGTGGAACCACTACCTGTCAGCAGCTGAGTTTCCTAATCTTCCTATTACCTGGGCCTTTGTAAGCAGACTTGTCTTTTTTTATTCTGTAGTTGGTCTTGGCAGTGCCTTATGCTGCCAGCTTGTACACAGTTCCTCTGTACTCCAATGCCATTATTACTGTGTTTTTTTTAAACATCCCCCTTTGGAGGGAGGCTGAGAGACCAGTCAGTCACACAGCAGGGCAGTGAAGGATGGAAACCAGCCATGGACGTTACGAGCTTGAGAGAAACTGTCTCTAAGCGACACAGGTGATGAATCCCGACACAGCAAAGCCATCACATCAAGGTTGGCATAGTCTTTCCAAGCCTCCCAGGGTAAGCTCGTCAAATTATTGTTCATTAGAGCTATCATAGAGTAAAAGGGGATGTCACACCATTTATCTTTAAACCACATTGATTTGTACCTGCTTGCAGAGTGTGTTTTTTCACAAGATTCCCTCCCATAACAAGGGTAAAACCCTTCCAGAGGGTAAATGTGCCCTTCAAGAATTACAAGGGGCAGATACATAAAAATGAATAGTCTAGGCTTACTTTGGTATCAGCTTATAAAAGCTTTCTTACAGCACTGTCAGAACAAAAAGGTACTATATGAACATAACATATTATCAAATCAGTTCATGGCATTATAGAACATTGCTATACTCTTTGATCATTAAGGAGAACAAGTACACAGCTTATAGAAACAGCTGTATATGTTTCAGCTAGAAGCACAGAGACCAGGACAGCTAAGCTGTCAAGCATAGGGATTTATTTCTAGATCACTAAATTAAATTTTCTATTATAAACACAGTATTTAACTTTTTAGTGTCTTCAGCAATGTGCAGAGATTGATGCAACACCATTGGTAGGTGAGAATTGATACAGCTGACCTGCCAGCAAGTAAGCCAGAGAAACATTCCCCTGACATACTGAATGTATTTGGTAGAAGGAAGGAATTAAGTAAATACACATGCAAATATATGTGGGCCAATTTAATAGAGGCCTTCGAACTCAAGTGCTAACATTTGTACAGCTTATGCTGTGTGCAGCTCTTGTGTACTTTTAAGCTACAGCTTCATTCAGCAGGACAAATATGACTTACATTAGAAGAGCAGGTGAAGTATTTCTCTGGCCCGTCTTCCAGGGCTGGAGCCCAGATACAGAATGGAAAGTAGAATATAAGATATATTTAATGAGAGAGAGATTTAAAGTTACTATTTTAAGTTTATAGTACCTATTTTAGAGAAAAGGATTATTCAAATAGCAATTATTTCTGCAGAAAACCCATCTTCTCGACATAGCAAGGATTCAGAAATACAGAGATGCCTCAGCACCGGGGCCATGGTGGTTTTCCTCTTTATCCCCTCCAGGCACGATTCTAGACCAGGCATGACTCCTCCTGGGAATTTGGTTTTTCTTTAAATAAATAAATAAAATCAAAATTTAAGCCCCTAACTCCTCAGTTGTTCACAAATTTGCAGTCGCATGGAGAGCTTGTGAAGCCTCCTGCTGTCTCTACACTACATTTACCTGGGCTTTGGACCAGATCTTTAATGACATTTGTGAGTAGCTGATGGTGGACTGGCTCTGCTAGAGCAGGGATGTAAACCTGAGTTTGGCTACAGACTTCATGTGTGCAGAATCATACCCAGTAAATTAAATTAAGTCATATTGAAGCCAGTGACCACTTAGGGACCATTAAAATGTCAGTTAATTAAAGCTGGATTTACCAAAGGTTATGAGACAAATTGTCATCTGTTAATCTGTCAAAATCTGAAACTGAAATGCCCTGAACAGTTTAGGGGATATTTTAAGGTGATCAGACAACAGAACAAGTTACCTTTTTTTTTTTTCCCCCATATTGACTTGCCTACGTAAAGCTGCTTGCCTTTCACAAAAGAACAAAGGGCTTCAAAAAGTTAACAATTCCCTCAAGAAGCTGCAATAAGACCAGGTTCCACTAATAATGCCATCCATAAATCATGAGATTTGGGGAATCAGTTGTAGCTTCATAAGATAAAAAAAAATGTCAAGGTAAAATACTTAATTGAAAGGGCTCAATTAGTTCTAAAACTATGTAACAGTGAAATTTATCAAGTATCACCTGTTGCTTTTACATTTACTTGGGATCTAACGCAAACAATCTCATTAAAAACAACAGGCTAACTGAAGAAGAAAGGCATTTTCTAGGAAGAGTAAAATTGGAGGAATCTGGCCCCAATTTGTTTAAATGGCAATTATAAAATGAGTTAGCTGCGAAAAGATACAGATTTCAGAACCAAAGATCTTCTCCTTAACAGCCACATTAAGAACTGTTGGTGTATGCATGTCTCATCTCATGTATCTTTTCAAAAAAAACTAATTAAAAACATGGCATGGTGTCAAGCTTTTGTGTAAGTCCAAACCTCATCTCCATAAACTAATAGAAGCTTTTCTGGTTCATCAACAAGCCAGTGACAGCATAGGCAATCAGTCCTTTCCTAGGCGACGCCGGCTTCTGTGTTATGATAGAAAAGTGAGATGCTAATAACCTCTTGGGCCTTATTTCTTGAGTTTGTATTTAAGAAAAAAAAAAAGCAGTCAAGGCAGGAGGCAAACTGAAACAAATTAGAGGCTCTAATTTAAACCAAGAGTAATTATTTGCCCTGCAACCACCTGTACATGCTCAATAAAATCATACTCTTTCACCTCCAGAAATTTCTAAGTGTTATTTACCAAGC
This sequence comes from Calidris pugnax, assembly GCF_001431845.1. NCBI lineage: Eukaryota > Metazoa > Chordata > Aves > Charadriiformes > Scolopacidae > Calidris > Calidris pugnax. The sequence continues at coordinate 14,575,464 of NW_015090893.1, read as the reverse complement.
TGAACAGCTTCTAGCTAACGTCACTGAGACTTAAACTTTATTAGATTTGAACCTCAGAACTCAGAAGCTGGGGAGCATCCATCTTGCTCTCCCTCTAATGGGATCTCCAAAGAGCTCACTTTTTCCAAAAGGCAGTTTCCTTCAGTTTGAATTTTGAACCAAGCACTTCAAACATTTTGTGCCCACTGCTAACAAGTCTTTGGGGCAGTGCTGGTGGGGCAAGCTTCAGTTTCTACTGGAATAAAACCAAACTTCAAGAAGTTCAGCTAATCAACTGTTAGTTCGGCTTAGGTTGCCACAAAGCATGGATCCAAGATGTTGGACCACCATTGAAATCACCTAAACCTGCATTTCTCCCAAAGGAAGCAGTCCAGTCCTTACCCCCAACTTCTCATTTAGCACCCAGGTAGCCCTTCTCTGCCCCAGGACCAGCTTTTCTGCAGTGACATGGTGGGGGGAACATCTGATCACTTTTATCTCACAGTGTGTTTTTTCTAAGCTCACTTCCAGATGGGCTCATTCCCATTTCGCTGTGTAGGGCGAAGACCTGCTGTTCCAGCCCTCTGTGTCATGGATCATCCACATCCACCAAGTGGAAGAGCATGAGCTTTGGCAGGATTTGGTCCCACAGACAAGAGGCAACAGGCCAGATCTCTCCTAGACATCCTTGGCATGTCCCTGCCGAAGAGACAGCCTCAACCCCCCCTCCCATCAGCAAGGAGCAACTTCTGCTTTAGGCTTTACAGGCAGCACAAGGATTATTACAGCCCTGCCCAGGAGCTAATTGGCATTTGGGGAAGGGACCAAGAGGAGTAGAGATTCTTCTCCTGGCAGATGCCTGAAAGTCTGTATTACTTTTACCCCTTAAGCAATTTCTTATTGATTGAGTCGTATGGCATAGCATTAATTACTCTACAACTGTAAATAAGAAAGAGCCACAGCATGTAACCTGGGCATGAGCGCCTACCAATGTCAGGGTTTGGGTCTTAGAGTCATGTCTGACCCCCAGTGCTGCAGGAACATTGCAAAGGGAAATTCTGGATATAAATTTTCCCGAGGTTGAAGGTCTGAAATTCAAAGCTCTGATTCAAACCAAACTCCACTAATGGCCTCCAGTGAGATATTAAACTAGGCAAGTTCTCCTAAAAAATAAGCCAGACAAAAACGCTTTGCCCTGTTTCAGAACTGCAGACCTCATGCACATAGAGTAACACCCATGAAGCCTCACGTTGCACAGCCATAGGGCCCCATGTCACACATTGCTCTTGCAAGAGCTTCAAATGTCAACGGCCAAAGAGACCCACTAATGTTGCAAATAGAATTCCATTGAAGGAGAGGATCTAACAGCTTCAGTTTTAACAGCATATTTCAACATCTATACAGGAGTCACAACTCTTGTATTACAATCTCTGAACTTCTGGGACTAACAATTAGCAGAGAATCAAACTATGAAGTGGGTTAAATAAGACCCCTAAAAGCTTATAGCTAGTCAATATTAGTTTAATTAAGGCTACATCCCCACAGTGCACAGGATTTGCCCCAAGACCGATTTAAAGACTCCCCCCTTTCCTCCTCCCATCAGCTCTGCCTTCACGCACCTCACACTAGAAAAGAGATGACAAACTAAGTGGGTTAAAAAAAAAAAAAAAACCTTAAAAACTCCTGCTTCTTGCCCACAAGTTATTTTTAACACCTGTCATCAAATGAGGGGCTCAGATACAATGAAGCTGGAAAACAGTACAGGAAAGATATCTATTACAGAACTTTTGATCCCAATCTATATGCAAAATCCAGCACAGGCCCCTGTATTGTGAAGTCACACTTCTTGAGAGGAAAATATTTTTTCTTTTTTATTTTTTCAAACGCTCTTTTCAGGAAGACACCCTGCATTGCAAATGGCTCTTGCTCGCCAGGCTTGTGCTCATTTATTTGGCTGTGCTGACCCCCAGAGTCCGGTGCCCTGTATGGCACATCCTAACACCGAAACCCACGGGGGTCTCTAACACACTTCCCACCCACTGCCACTCAATTCAAAGAGGTTTTGCCGCAATGATTGCTCCTGCAGGCTGGGGCTGATTGCACCCTGACAGTGTGAGAGAAAACAGACATTTACTCTGCCTCCGCTCAAATTGCTGTATGCACAGGAAACTGCCAAATTAACTAGATAAGGAAAAAAACCATATGTAGGCATTACAATAAAAGCATATAGAGAAACTCATGGGGAAGGTGTCTGATTATATCTGATATCTCCAGCCACACACCTGGCAAAACCCAAATTACCACTCTATAAGCACCAGCTGTGTCAGAGAGGAATCCTACATTTCTGCTACTTGAGTCAGGAGGAAGCTGATACTATTTTATGTTGTACATTTTTAGGACTTTTAGGTCCCAGTCTAGCAAAAGTGACACCCATCCACAAGAAGGGCCAGAAGGTTGATACAGGGAACTCCAGGCCTGTCAGTCTGACCTCAGTGCCAGGGAAGGCCATGGAACAGAGTGCCATTATGCAGCACATGAAGGACACCCAGGTGATCAGGCCCAGCCAGCACGGGTTCACAAGGGGCAGGTCCTGCTTGACAAACCTGATCTCTTTCTATGACAAAGTGACCCACTTGGTGGATGAAGGAAAGGCTGTGGATGTTGTTTACCTGGACTTTAGCAAGGCCTTTGATACCGTCTCCCACAGTATCCTCCTGGAGAAAATGGCGGCTCATGGCTTGGATGGGAATACTCTCCACTGGGTTAAAAACTGGCTGGAGGCCGGGCCCAGAGAGTGATGGTGAATGGAGTTACATACAGTTGGCGGCCAGTCACGAGTGGTGTCCGGTAGGGCTTGGCACTGGGACCCCTTCTCTTTAATATCTTTATCAATGATCTGGACGAGGGGATCGAGTGCACCCTCAGTAAATTTGCAGACGACACCAAACTGGGTGGCTGTGTTGACCTGCTGGAGGGTAGGAAGGCCTTGCAGAGGGATCTAGACAGGCTGGATCAATGGGCTGAGTTTCAATAAGGCCAAGTGCAGGGTCCTGCCCTTGGGTCACACCAACCGCCTGCAGCGCTACAGGCTTGGGGAAGAATGGCTAGCTGCCGGGCAGAAAAGGACCTGGGGGTGTTGGTCGACTGTCGGCTGAACATGAGCCAGCAGTGTGCCCAGGTGGCCAAGAAGGCCAATGGTATCCTGGCCTGTATCAGGAACAGCGCAGTGAGTAGGGCCCGAGAGGTGATCATCCCCCTGTACCCAGCACTGGTGAGGCCTCACCTTGAGTGCCATGTCCAGTTTTGGGCCCCTCACCACAAAAAAGACATTGAGGCATTGAAGCGGGTCCAGAGAAGGGCAAAGAAGCTGGTGAGGGGTCTGGAGAATACATCTTATGAGGAGAGGCTGAGGGAGCTGGGGTTGTTTAGTCTTGAAGAGGAGGCTGAGGGGAGACCTCCTCACTCTCTACAACTCCCTGAAAGGAGGGTGTAGAGAGGCAGGGGTCGGTCTCTTCTCCCAAGGAACAGACGCTGGGACAAGAGGAAACAGCCTCAAGTTGCACCAGGGGAAGTTCAGGTTGGATATTAGGAAAAATTCCTTCACTGAAAGTGTTATCAGGCATTGGAACAGGCCCAGGGAAGTGGTTGAGGCACTATTCAAAAGAGGAATTGACATGGTGCTTGGGAATATGGCTTAGTGTTGGTGTGTGCGTTTGTGGGGTTTGTTTTTTTAAATAGTTGGACTAGATGATCTTAAAAGTCCCTTCCAAGCTAAGAGATTCTGCGACTTCATATTTCCATTTCTCCGAAATAATTGTTTGTCATATTAACAACTAGCAAACACACAGAAAACAGAGATGGATAGTTTTGGTTAATTATTAGGTGCTTACTGCATAAGAGACATTGTTTAGAACACAGTCGCAATGTTAAAACCACTGTAATGGAGAACAAAACTACTCCAGCACAGGACACTCAAGTGACTCCTCTCTTTTTTTTTATTGAGGAAAAAACCCAATTTCTCAATTTCAGAGCTCAAGACAATAAAGCATATATGGCTCCAAATAAAGTGTTTGTGAACAATTATTCATTATTTATTTGTAAATTAATTATTTATTATTTAGCTGCTTTGGATTTTTGTTTTGATTCACTTCCCCCACCCTACTCCTCGGTTGTCTTAAGACAAACCTGAAAGTTGGGAATAGCAATGAAATTGTGTCAAGATCTCGCTGACAAGAATCCCTGCTTTTCTTCTACCAGCATTCATTTTTGGCTACTTTTATTAAGAGGACTTGAATGTCCCTTGCGACTGGGACTGCGTGCCTCCATGGTATTGCATACTCCTTAAAATCTCAAGGACAAAGATGGGTAAAACCACCTGCTTTACTCCCCTGCAGAGTTATTACCACAATTAACATTTCTGTCTCCCTCCCTTTTCTGACAGGTATTCTGTTACTGCTTGATGCTTGGGGTGCTTTGTAATCAAAGATACATGGCACTACTTCATGCATACATTAATGCATCACAAGAACTTCTACCCATATTTACATAAACTTCATCACGAATTTAAGGTGCAATCACAATAAATTGGCAATGAACAGTAGATGGCATTCCAGAGTGCAGCTGAACTGCGAAAGGAGTGAAAATTGATATTTCATGAAGTACATTATTTGCTAAAAAAATCAAATGAGCCATTACTCAGTAATGTTCATACTCTGGGGAATAGGGAGGGGAGAAAGAGTGAAAATAATCTTCAAATCAGTCAAGATGCCTGAAGCAAAATAACATTGTGGGAAAAGCTGGGCTCCACGAAAACCACTGCCTGAGCTCAAGTGCTTCACCAAGCCTTCTCTCACCCTTGATGCTGAGCCCTAGACATCAGTCATGCGACCTTTCTCTCAAAATTTACAAAGAACTAAGTATTAAATATCAGGAAAGCAAGAAAACAAAGACAAAACTACTGGGTGCCAGGACTGTTTCCTATCCCGTGCTCCCCACACATACCAACCAGATGTATGTCTTGCGGGCACTACTTGCTATGCATTGCATTCCCCATACATCACCCTGGGAGAGCACATCATCACAGGAGCAGGTTTCTTCACTGCAATACACATTTTCTGCAAAAATTCATGGTGTGGGTTTTGTTCACAGCACTTCTACAGAGAAATATGGATACACACAGGTAAATAACACCACAAGAATCTGCCAGACTGGAAATTTGAAAGTACTGGTTTGACTCTGTACTTCTTAGGCTGGGGAAGAGGGGAAGTATTTTGTCCTTTGCTAGCATCAGATTCTTGCCTTTTGCCTTCTCCTTTGATCTAGGAACTAGCTGAAGTGTCTTTCGCACACAGCACTAAAAAGACCATGCAGTTTCCCTTGCTCAAATTTAGGTTTCCTCATGGATGAGGGTTTAAGGCTTGTTTTCTGTGCAAGTTTAATACACCTATATACTTTTTTAACTTCTAAAGCTCAATGCCACCTTCAGCCTCAGGAAAAAAAAAAAAAAAAAAAGAAGTTTGTCTTCAGGTAAGAGGCATTTTTCACAACCCAGATGGGAATTATCTTCCCTCTCCTCCCTGCACAAATGGCAGCCTGATAAATCTCTTATAATCTCTATCTATCCTCCTGTGAAGATAGCATCTTTGCTCTTGGCTGTGCTTCCCAACCTCCACCTTTTCCTGCACCGCCTGTTAGACTGACACTTGTCTCCTCAGCTGCTGCTGTAGCTCAGGGGTCTGAACGAGGGCATCACCCCTGAATCCCCCTCTGCCACCAGCCTGCTGGGCACCCGGTTGGAGCCACAACACGCTCCCCAGCCACAGGGCTGGTTGTCATTGACACCGTGGGCACACAGGGGACAAAGGGAAAGTGCTGAAGCAGGAAAAAAAGGAAAGAAAAAAACTAACAATAAATAGCATCCTGGAAATGAACCAGAGGAGCAGTATCGCTTGATGTATCATTCAGGACCAAGTCCTGCTCAGAAACCCTGTATCAGCAAACAGGCTACCCATACATCACCCATGCTGGGACAGCTGGTGGGAGCCTCAGCCACAGCCACCACCTCAGTGCATCCCACCTCCAGCAAGGTTACAGCATGGACACCTACATTCCTTCATTCAGCACCAGAGGCTGCAATGCTTTGCCATAAACAAGTGTGTTAAACATTGGAACTAGTTAAATGTAAAAGAGATACCCTACTCCAAGGACAGGTTAAGCCAAGAGAAGGTCTGTGATGTTATATTCCAAATGCATCATCTCCTTGTAGGAAAACACCCTCTATGCTTAAGGGAAGAACCCCAGCGCTTTTGGTTCTTCCAGCATAAGTTATTAGGGATGTAGAGAGAAGGCACAACAGAGAAAATCTAAGACTTCACTACAACTTTGTACAAATGCCACCTCCACCACCTGCAAATGCCACACAAGGCTTATTTGCAGCAAGAGGGGCTTACACCCATCTCTAGCCAAGCCACAAGCCACCCATGCAACACACAGAACCCAGAACCAAGAGCTTCCACCCCTTTTACACATACCATTTCTCCTGCAGCTTTATCCTCGCAGAACATGCTTTTTTCTCCAGTTGCAGAGAGTATGAATCTGCTCCGGTACATCCTCTTCACAGTCGACACCACTTTCCACAACCTCCACCACAGCAACTTTCACAGAAACTACTTTCCTGTCTTCAGTAGGTGGGACAAGTTGTTTGGGACTCACAAAGTATTCCTTGTGTACTCCAAAGTACTTTCTCACAAAAAAATAGCAGAAGAAAATCCAGAAAAGTGATTAAGCTTCCCCAGAACAGCCAAGAAAGAGCAGAAGGTTGTTTACAAGTACAGCAATCCCCATCTGCAGCTTGAACCAACTGATCACAGTTAAGGCTTAAGTCATCAAGCAGGTGTTCCTGATTTAAGTAATTCAGTCCACCTGGTTCCCCACTTTTTTTTTTTTTTTTTTTTAAGGTAGCTCCCTAACAAAACAACTGCAGAGTCACTGCTTGTTCCCAAAACACCAGTTTAACTTGTTAGATAAGCCAAACTATTCCCAATATCTCCTATGCTTTCAAAACAGAAGCAAGCATGTTTTACAATCAATATATAGCTAATAAAAACAAGGTATATAACTAGTAACTGGGCTGATTTTTGAGGCATACCACTTCTTTAAGTCATGCAGAGCGCGAGTCCATTCACGCTCTGGGCTCTTGTAACCCATGGGCCTTTTAAACCTCCTTTACTTTTGCTCCATCCATTGAGTTAAGCCTAGACCCTGGTGCACCATGGCTGAGACATGGCCTGCAGCCTATGTTCTTTGTGAAGCCTGAGCTAAAGAGGGATTTTAAGAACTGTGGAGAGGAAGACAAAGCAAGTGAGTCATGAACCCTCAATATCACAGGACCCTGTTCACTGGCAGGTGTTTCAGCAGCATGTGGTCAGAACAAAGGGAGAAGAAGCACTCAGAGTCACAATTAGCAAGTGGTTTCCTTACACCAGGTTGGGTGATAAAAATAGGTCCCAAAATCTTAGAAACTCAATTTAACATCAGAGCCCCCAGCCATTTAAATCCTCAAACCTAGTCTTGGAAAGTCAATTTAGACAAAATCTAACACTCCTGGAATGATTTTATCATGGTCACCTTTCCAGGTAACCACAAGTTAAGTGTCCCAGGCTGTTTTCCATTAGTCCACAAATTAGCTGCAACTCATCAACAGCATTTTTTCCACCAACTGAGGTCTGTCATCACCACAGGTCTGTGCAGCTGCCTCAAGGATTTCTGGGCACTGGGTCAAAGCTCCAACACTCTGGCACATGACGTGTGCCCTGGGATGCAACAGCAACACATTAACACACACGTGATTACATACTTCATATATATTATTGCATTTGAAACTAAACTGATAACATGTTAAATTGGTGGTTCATTAAACTTCTCTTAACACTGGTAAGAGATATGAGGCAATTCTGAATTAAACTAGAGCTTTCTGGAAGACTGTAACTCTGTAAATATTATAGTTTCCATCAGAGAAAATCCTGTCATGGAAAAAAAAAAAACAAAAACAAAATAACCCCACCAGAGGAAGGTGACAAGGATTCCAGCCGAGGAGGAGGAGGAGGAGGGGCTACATGTGATATTTCCCAGTCATTAAGACCTGAACTCCAATTTGGCTCAGGTCCCCGTAGCTCCAGCTGGAAGGGTGGTTGTTCAGCTCCCCCAACACATCTCCAAGGTGACTTTGAAGCCCAGGAGTCCTGTAAAGCTGGAAGCTTCGTGCCATTCACACCAGAGCTGGGGGTATTTTACAATATCTACAGTAGGGAAAGCTTTCCAGGAAGGGAAGTTGCAGGGAGGAGGAATGGGGCACCACGGAGAGATTCGGTTGTGAATAACGCATAAAGTAAAACAAAGCTTTCTGTCTGTGTGTATCTCAGATCCATGTGACTTTCCCAGCTCCTCTGGCAGAAAAACAGAGCCCAGTAATTTCTTTAGGTAGATTCAGGAAAGTTGAGCTGTGTGGGACAAAATGCAGGGCAGAAAGAGGTGCCCCTTCCCAGGGGAAAAAAAAAAAAAAGGAAAAAGGAAATAAGCAGCCAACGTATATACGAGGTTATAATGCAGTTAAAAAGGTCTTATGAACAAGTCCATTATTTCTGATGTTACCTGCACAGGTCTGGCAGCTGGGACTCATCAGCAGAAATTGCTTGTGCTTAAAAATCCTTAATAAATATTAAATAAAGTCTTAGGGTTCATTTCTGTTCCGACACAACCCTGACCTCAAGCACATGATTTAAATTATACTTCGGTGTTTTGTCCAGCAGGACAAACTCACCCTTGGGTGAGATAACATTGTAGAAAGTGTATAATGTAAAGAAGTAAGAGAAAAATAACATTTAAACTTCTTATGCTTTAGAGAAGAAGAACAGATCCTTTGGGACAGACATTGTACATCCTTTAAAGGGCCCCTCTAGAAGTTTTACTGATTGAAAAAAGAGACTCTAACATTTTAAGACCTGTAATTTACTGAGCAATGTGCTTAGAAGAGGCTGTGAAGGTTCACAACGAAAGAAAGAGGAGACAAGTCATGATAATATAGTTTGTAAATTGGGGCCAAATCAAATGCATTGAGCTTCAGCAGCTGTGCCAATTAAATCTCATTCAATTTGCTGAACAAGAACATTAACATTAATCACTTTGGCAAATTTCTTGGAATATTTCGTGTCACTAAGTAGTTAAGTGATTTTGTGCTTGTTTACAGTGCAGAATAACATTATATGAAGCAATATCATTAGTCACTGAGCAACTGTGGGATGCTCTAGGAACCCCTGTGTGCTTCATGGCAATGTTTCTGTAGTGGTTCCGTGCCTCCTACAGGCCATTGCTTTACAGAAGCAGTCAACAGATTCTACTTTTTTTTTTTTAATTGCAATTATTCTATGTCATCACACAGCACCTTCAGCACAGCCGAAGAACAAGCTGCCAGCCAGGGAAGAAGCAATTTTGCCTTCTGAAGCCACCACATCCGTGTCCCATCTCCAGGCCACATCCTCATCGCTTGGAAAAAGGAGATCCTGGGCAAACTTCCCGTTGCAGTTCAGGGCACAGGTTTGCAGGGAATCCCTCTTTGGCCATATTTATTCATTTAGGTCTATGATTTAAGTACATTTTTAATCAGATTTCAATAGCTGATGTTGTTTGCTGCCCTACCCTTGATACCGTTTCTGGATGAGTCACGTACCCAATTATACAGCACGGCTGCTGCAGAAGAAGAGTATCTCATTCCGGGTTATTTCAAAATGCCTGCTACCCAGCAACAAAAAGGAGAGCTGCTTTTCTGAGCTTGGCAACAGCAACCCAGGCTGGGGCACCCACCCTGAGAAACACGTGGGTGCAGGAGAGCCTGCAGGAGAACAACAGGAGGGAGCATCATCACCTCCGAGAAGTTCAGGGCATCCGCTCGCGTATTAGAGAGAGCACTTAGGAAGGAACACAGCAAGTGCCTTTCAGCTGGTAAAAGTCTCAACATCACCACGTCTTACAAACATCAGTGATGCTGCCTGGGAACTGCCCTCCTGCAAGCCAAGAGCACGAGAGTCACACAGTGAAGTGGCTACTGCAAGAGAGCAACACACGCCAAAAGATTAAAATCTAGGATGCAAAAAGAAACAAAAATAATAATAGAAAAAAATCAGGCCGCAAAACCCAGGTAGTGAGATTCCTTCCTGTATTGCAAAAGATTTTCTTGAGCTGCAGATTCATAGATTTATAGATTTATCAATTTAAACATGAACAAAAATGGGCCAACTCTGCAGGAGACCAGTCGTTTTGAAATAAAATAAGGAACGGTTGCAAAGTCCCCCAGCTGCACAGAGCAACCCACAATATGTCATTACCTGTGCATCAGGTAATTAAATTTCTGGGTCCCACGTGGTAAATTTGACATCAAACACTGTTACTAACAGATGAGGCACGAGCAGCATTTCTGGAAAACTAGAGCGCTCAGTGAGATGTATCGTAAAGACAAAATGAGTTGTGATACCTGTTAAATGTGTTGATCTCTCCAGAGGTGTAGGAGATGTGTTTCTTTATGGGTTATTAAGAAATATTGACCCCGTGGGGGTAAACTCTCCTTTTTCATGTTTTCTCATTTCCCAATCATATTGGGTTCCCTCTTCTGCCATCAATGCCCCTACCCAAGGGCTTTCCCATCCCAAGAGAAATGCTGTTCTCCTGCTCCCCAGCAGCCAAATGGCCTTAAACTTCCCTCGGAAAAGGAGCAGCACAGAGGCCAGGACAGCATCAGAGCCAGGCATCGGGGCAGCATCTCCTCCAGCATCTGGCCCTCTCAGCATCAGCACGTGTGAGAACCGCTGCCCCCCTCCAAAGGACACAAAGTGAACCCAGGGCTTATATTTGCTAGAATTAAAGAGGGGGGGAAAAAAGCCACATGGAGTCGTGAGACTGTTCCTCGCTGTCAGAAGCCAATGAAATCAAAACAGACCCAGAAGAATTTCATTAGTCCAGTTTTTATTCAAATTAAAGGATGGGGAACTACAACTTGATTTCCTTTTATAATATAAATATGCCAGTGGAGAATGTTTCTTGAGTTGTTCGTCGCACTGGACAAGACAGCTGTCAAGAGAATTACTTTGAAAAGTCCTTAGTCCTTCACACTCATGCAAAAAATCTTTAATTAAAAAAATTAGCTTAAACAGTCAACTGACTCATTACGTTATACTGTCAGCTATTGACCCAACAAAGCCTGTTTTACAAAAACAAATAATTTCACACCCAGGTAAATTATTTCACAATCATCCATTTTTCTTAAAGGGTTTTTTTATACATAAAATATACAAATTAAAATTCTCAATATTTACTTATTGTCACTGCAGAGGAAAATAATTTATAAATCCATAAACAAAGATAAGGGTAGAGGAAAAAAACAGTAAATTCACTCATTTCCAGACTATAATGTCTAACACACTCCCAAACGCTGTAGCTTTGAGCAACAAATTATGCTCGTGTGAATGTGATTTATGGGCATGATGTAAAGCCAAGGGGGCAACTGCTTTGATACTACATTTTATTCGTAACGGATCCCAAAGGTTAAAAACAAGCTGCATTTATCTGTTGAACCATCATGTTAGCTTGATGAATAGGCATGACACATCGCTGGGTATGAAGTATTTTGGTCTCCAAACACTGCAAACGAGAGAAGAGCATTAAGCTTTCATGGTGGTGTCATGCAAATGCTGCCAAGTGTATTTATGGTAATTACAGTGCTGTACACATCTGTACAAAAAAAGTATTTGGATAAACTGAATGAACTGAAAATGGGTTTTAATCACCCCCAATTTATCTATTAGGCACAAATGGAAAAGATGGACTTGATTCAAACTTGTTTAAACAACAGATTGCTCGAGGCAAATCGATCCTGCTTTTCACACGCTCCCCTGCTCTGCAAACCCAGTGTGTGCCCCCCCGGGGGCTGGGGTCCGTGTCCCCGGGGATGCTCTCCCCACAAGAGACAAGTCACCTTTGGCAAACCCACGGCCAGAATCCCATTGGGGGTCACTATGTGGGGACCCCCAAAAAGAGCCCACAACAGCGGAGAGCTGAGGAAAGCCTTCATGTTCACACAAGACCCTTGTGAGGAAGAAGCCTGAGTTTGGTTTGTAAAGCTTTTACAAAACCTCCTGCAATTATTATTTTGTATTATTTGGCAGCCAGGGGTGGGGCAGGGGGGGGTTGCACACGAGCTGTTGTGTGCGTGGCATCCTCCAGCTTCAAGGAGGAGCTGAGAAACTAAACCATTGAGAGATGCCTTGTCCACCAAGCACATCGGGAAGCAAACACATGGCACAAGAAAATTAAATCAGAGGATTGAAATTGTTGTAAAATAACTAATAATCTAAGAGCGTCCTGGTGACTGAGGTAATGGATTTTCATTTATCTCATAATGTTGAGCCCAGTGCTGTCCTTCTAATGTTAGAATCAACATAAGAGCTATCCCAGACCTTATTTACATTTAATTTGTTGTGCAGAAACCATACAGATTCACACCTACGTCATGGCCAGCAAGAACTGCACTGGAGTCTAAGAATTAGATCCAGAATTTAACAGAAGTGTCATTGATGACCATAAAAAGCAATCCAAAAAATTATTTAAAATTGTCTTATAAAAATATTTACAGTAAAATTTGTTAGCACTAACACTACGGTTTCAGTCCTAGAAAAAGGCAATCTTTAAAGGATCTGGCTCAGGTGCTCAGAATTAACAATACAAACATGAAACCACACACCAAAGACGGACGAATTCAAAAAGCATTTCCAGGTGGGGAGTTGGGGGGGGGGGATACAGCTGGTTCATCACGTGTTACGGTTGTTGATATTGCATAGCTGGAAAACGAGGTCACTTGACTTGCATAACACTGCAACGTCTGAGAAGGAAAGAAAGAAACGTGTCCTTTGCCATCGAGAAGAACTGGCCACAACCAGGAACAGCATCGCTCGTCCCTGGCAAGGGCTGCGAGTCCCAGCCCTGTCCAGCAAGCCCCAGGTCAGCAGCGGGCAGAAATGCCATTTTACAATAGCAGAAAAACATCAAAAACTGTTTTCTTTTATAAAGCAAGGAAGGTTTACAAAGAGACACATAGCAGGGGGAAAATTATCCAACTTCCAGGCATGTTCACCTTTCACGACACCTGACAAACACGGCAAATTTCCAACTTACATCTCCCTACCACTAACTACAAGATTTTTATCTCTGGGCCACATAAACTCTTAGTCTCTGGGTAAGGCTTGTCTTTGCCCCAGTGATGCTATGAGTGTGAGAAGGTTTCTGGTACCTGCTTCCAACTATTGAGCTGTAATTGGGCTACAGAGCAGCTATTTAGCTTTACATTCCCTATGTCTACACCAACCTAATGAGGGCCATGAAGTGCCCAAATGCTTGTCCACCCTTGTCCAGTCACCTCAGTCTAACAAGAGATGGCAACTCTGACCAAAACACTTCCCCTTTATCCTCTATTTCCACAGGCTACGTGAAAGGGAAAGACCTTTTTGGGGCAGGGAACTTGAGTCAGTCCAACCCAAGGCATCATCTTCCTTGTGTCACTGTAAAGACACATCTCAGGACTGATGTGAAGGCAGCTGCACTCAGGGACACGTTCCTACCAGCCTCAACAGCTTTTACAGTAAGCAACATCTCAAAGAAGAGCAGCATGTTGCACTACAATATTGGCATGTTTCACTGGACATCGTAGAACCCAAAGCAAAAGGTTTAAAGGATATTATAGAAAAGACTGAATTTTGATTATTATCATTATTTTCAAGACCTCCAAGCTGACACACAATGGAAGGGTAGACATCAAGAATAATACTGCCATTTCTTTGGGCAGTTTGCAAAAAAAAGAGCATCCAAAGAGGAGTGGGTGCTACCTAACATTCCCCATGAAGGGCAGCCCCCTTGGTGGGAGGTGACACAGCAAAGGTAGGTGCTGTTTCCCCTATAGGGAACAGGCACCCATATTACAAGGACTGTGTCAACTCCACCACAAAAAATCTACTTATTTAAAGAAGTAACTCACTCTACAAAAGCTCCACAAGGTGATGTAGCCTTAGAACCCTCCAAAATAAATTTTTAAATATTTTTCTTTTTTACTGTAGAAGGTGACATGGAGTGTTTTTGATAGGAGATCTACGGAGAAAGGAACCAGGAGAACAGCAGTGCTGGAGCTCAACACTAACATGAGCAGATTTGGTCCTGCAGGCCAGCTGCCCGCTACAGAAAAGTCTCAGCTGATCTGAAACAAAAACCAAACAATAACTAAGAAAAAAAAAAGAAAAAGAAAAAAAAGGATAATGTAGCCTTAGAACCCTCCGAAATAAATTTTTAAATATTTTTCTTTTTTACTGTAGAAGGTGACATGGAGTGTTTTTGATAGGAGATCTACGGAGAAAGAAACCAGGAGAACAGCAGTGCTGGAGCTCAACACTAACATGAGCAGATTTGGTCCTGCAGGCCAGCTGCCCGCTATTGAAAAGTCTCAGCTGATCTGAAACAAAAAACAAACAACAACTAAGAAAAAAAAAAAAGAAAAAAAGGGATGGAAAATATTTTTCTTCACTAGTTCTCTTGAGCTGGGGAGTCCTTGGGAGCCCACCCCTGGATGCAGAAGCGTGCCAGAGCTCATGAGGAGACATAAAAAGGTATTTTAAAGTCAAACAGAAAGCTTTAAGAATTTGGGATGTAAGCAAGACAGCTACGGTGCAGCTGGATCCAGATTTGCCTGTTTTGAATAATAATTCTTCATACTAATAGAGGAATGCCTTCAGTACGGGCAAGATTAAAATAGCAATTACAGTGACAGTGATTAGTTAATCTCCATCCTTGGGAAGCATTAAAACACTGCAGGTATTTCATCTTGCTCATTAATCACTGCAAGGGTGACGGAGGGCTCTCACCGTGTGTAATGTCTCTACTTTAATGGCACCATAAGGTATTTTTTTTAACACCTAAATGCTCTATTATGAAATGGCATTGAGATGCTGGACAGGGCTGGAACCGGAGCTTTCAGCACAGCTGAAACATGGGTTGGGAATATTTTCTATTCAAAGCGACTTTTGTTTCACAGGAGCAACAAACCCCACGGGAGCAGCACACGTTTTGTGGGGTTGCAAAGTTTTCAGCCCCAGGGAAGGCACTGCCCAGCAGGTCCCACCAGGTACAGCACACAGCATTCATGGCAAGTAGAAAAACCACAGGGTATTTATTTCCACCATACGACAAGCATTTCAGGGACACATACAGTAGTCCAGTGGCATATACAAACGTATGACTGAGACAGTGTCACACTCAAGCCAGAGCACCCTGGGCCAGTCCGTTTCTGCTGACTGCTTTTCTCAGTTGGTACTCAGAAGTTTCCACTGCCAGTAGTTAAAGTCCACCCTCCAGGCACAGTGAGTTCAACTGACAACGTGCACGGAGCATCAGTAGTGAAGAAATCCAGAAGTGTTCATTTTTTTTTTTACTCACGTGCCCAAATGTAGCAGTTTTGTTTCACACAAGAAATTCGGTGCCTGCAGTTCAAGCACAGTGTTTATCTCAGGACACTAGCCATTGAGAAGAACAGTTGATTGCACCACAAATAACAAGCAACACCTCATTGTCTAGCATGGAACGTGTTCCCCAAAGGGATTTTTGCTTTGCTGGGTGATCCACCGCAGAGCAGATGATGTTTTTAACGTATCACTTGTCATGCTGAGACGTTAACAGCAATGAGATGGGTCAAGTCAGAAGTCAGTCATCTTCCCAACACCACCCGGCTGGATCCACTTCACTTCTGCTCCTCGCGCTGGCTTGATCATGTGTCACAACGGTTTGTGAATCACAGCCACCCCTGTTATAAGAACAGACAGACACAGTTATTGTAGGAGCAGCTCCTGGGCTGCAATGTCACTCAGATCCATCCTGCAAAGCCAAAGACTTTTGACCAGGCAGGCAGAGGGAGAGGTGTCTATTATTTTTATGAAAGTTTCCTCTACTGAAAGCAAACATAAAACAAAAAAACCATAAGATTAAAGCTTCAGGAGGCACAGCCCTCACGTTTATGAATGACCCCAGCTGTTGCCAGCTCTCCCACTGACTATTTACCTGCGTAACTTCTCCCCGTGCTCATGCTGGTTGGTAATAACGTCCACTTGTCTGTGATGGGGTTGTAGTATTCCACCGAGGCCAAGTTGCAGGAACCATCATCTCCTCCCACCACGTAGAGGAGACCATTCACCGCACACACACCTCAAAGCAGAGCGCAGATGGTTAGACACAGGCTCACTCATCCCCCATGACAGCTTCTGATTCATTCCCAAGCAGACACCTCACCTTCCATTTTTATCACGTTCTTACGATACCGATTGATAACATCACTAGCACTTCAGTCACATGGAAAACCACACAGACAACTGCAACCAAACCCCACAGAAGGGCTTGTTGTGGTTACCTGCATTTCTTCTACACATATTCATGTCTGCTACTTGCTTCCAGGTGTTTGTTCCTGGATCGTAGACTTCCACGCTCTTCCTTACTAAGGGACCGTCGTGCCCCCCGGTAGCGTACAGCAGCCCACTGAGAACACCAACACCTGCCAAACAAAGCCCAGCGTTAGCCAAACACACAGGGGAAAGGGTTGCATGTCCCCAGATCTTGTACTGGGTATTGTCTTGGTGTCTCCAAAGCATTTCCGAAACATGGGCCACATGTGCCTCAAGATCACCTGGGTCAACTCTCCACCAGCTCTGGGTGGTCCTGCTTTAGCAGGGGAGTTGGACTAGATGATCTCTATGGTCCCTTCCAACTCTAAAAATTCAGTGAAATTCAGTGAAATCTACACAGACTCACTGCCTGGATTGGGGTCACCCCAGGACCTGGGGACACCCGCCCTCAGCTCCACTAGATGTCAGCCTCGGAGCGGCGATGCCGGCAGCTCGGAGCCCGGCTTCACTTATGGAGCTGAACCACAGACTGTGCTGCAGCACCACCAGTGGCACCGGGCTGTCCCCTCCACGCTGCCTGCTGGAGGGGCACCTGGGTGACAACCAGACCTTGAGGAGCTCAGCTTTTGGGATGGGAACAGAAAATTGCCGAGCTATTTGGCAGGGAAGTAAGAGCATTCCCAACACTGGACTTGCTGTGTGGAGATGGACTTGCAAAGCTGTGCTCAGAACAGAGCCTTTCAAACACAGAAAAACATCACTAAAACCCATCTCACTACAAGCCCAAACTGTCTTCTTGTGTTTCAACACGCTGTTAACACAAGACACTCATTCTCTCCTCCTATAAGGTTGCATTGGGCCAGGATTAAGCACCGCTGTTAACACAAGACACTCATTCTCTCCTCCTATAAAGTTGCATTGTGCTAGGATTAAGCACCAAACTGGAGGGGCACCTGGGTGACAACCAGACCTTGAGGAGCTCAGCTTTTGGGATGGGAACAGAAAATTGCCGAGCTACTTGGCAGGGAAGTAAGAGCATTCCCAACACTGGACTTGCTGTGTGGAGATGGACTTGCAAAGCTGTGCTCAGAACAGAGCCTTTCAAACACAGAAAAACATCACTAAAACCCATCTCACTACAAGCCCAAACTGTTTTCTTGTGTTTCAACACGCTGTTAACACAAGACACTCATTCTCTCCTCCTATAAGGTTGCATTGGGCCAGGATTAAGCACCAAATACTAAAAACCTCTTCACCTGAATTCCAACCAACAATGTGTGACCATATTTGCCTCACCTGGAGTTATGGAAAAGGTGTTAGAGTGAGGAAAGAAAGATGGTGTGTAGAGAGCAGCCTCTCCACTACCCAGCTCAGAAGGAAAGTCCCACCTCAGCTTAACCTGCAGGGTTCTTGCAGCCCCTACACAAAGGGCAGCCCCTACACAAAGGGCAGCCCCTACACAAAGGGCAGCCCCCAGGCTCGGCCACCTCTGGGCAATGGCCACTGTGGCTGTTGTAGGATGAGAACTGCACAATGTGCCACCAGGGAGGACCCCCTGCACACACTGAGCAATAGGACCATACAAACACACTCCCTTTCATCTGAGGATGATTTTAAGTGCAATGGATAAGAGCTTTTAACCCTTTCAGAGAGGACAGGTTCTTGCAGCCCCTACACAAAGGGCAGCCTCTGAGCTTGGCCACCTCTGGGCAACGGCCACTGTTGTAGGATGAGAACTGCACAACGTGCCACCAGGGAGGACCCGCTGCACACACTGAGCAATAGGACCAACACAAACACACTCCCTTTCATCTGAAGATGATTTTAAGTGCAATGGATAAGAGCTTTTAACCCTTTCAGAGAGGACAAGTCCCTACCTGGCCTAACATCAGTAAATCAGAAACCACCAAGAATATAGTCCTACAATATAATCCTTTTTTAACATGTCCTTGCCTCTAATCCTCCAAATCACCAATTCTTGCCAGCAAAAGGGACACTAAAAACTAGCTTAGCAGGGGTAATCTGAGATGGATTTTGTTACCTTGAACTGGTCTGCACATCACCCAGTGCAGATGTGCTTTGTGCTGCAAAGCACCCACCGGGTGGATGCCTGCAGAGAAGATCCACAAGGACAATCCATCTGACAACCCCCAAATGAGAGGAGAGAAGGAGGTGCACCTTGGTGTCCCAGTCCCCGGCTGAGCCTGCAGCTGGCAATTTGGAAAGATAACTCTTTGCTTACAGGCGAGACGCATCTGTTAGCGGGGCAACTTAGAAACCCTGAACATTATTTACGTCCTTGCCTCTAATCCTCCAAATCACCAATTCTTGCCAGCAAAAGGGACACTAAAAACTAGCTTAGCAGGGGTAATCTGAGATGGATTTTGTTACCTTGAACTGGTCTGCACATCACCCAGTGCAGATGTGCTTTGTGCTGCAAAGCACCCACCGGGTGGATGCCTGCAGAGAAGATCCACAAGGACAATCCATCTGACAACCCCCAAATGAGAGGAGAGAAGGAGGTGCACCTTGGTGTCCCAGTCCCCGGCTGAGCCTGCAGCTGGCAATTTGGAAAGATAACTCTTTGCTTACAGGCGAGACACATCTGTTAGCGGGGCAACTTAGAAACACTGAACGTTATTCCATTAATCCAGAAATTACTTTCAATTTGGCAGATTTTAACGAAGTCAGGGGAGCTGCTGAGAGCTTCCAAGCAATTATGGATTTTCCCCTCATGGGAAGGAGGGGGAAATAACAGGTTGCACTCGCCAGCCCAGCAATGCCAAAAAACACTTCTCCTTCCTTTCCATGAGCATAGGAGAACCCAGCGATCACCCGCTCTGGAGAAGACATCTGGGTGTCCTTGCCTCTAATCCTCCAAATCACCAATTCTTGCCAGCAAAAGGGACACTAAAAACTAGCTTAGCAGGGGTAATCCGAGATGGATTTTGTTACCTTGAACTGGTCTGCACACCACCCAGTGCAGATGTGCTTTGTGCTGCAAAGCACCCACCGGGTGGATGCCTGCAGAGAAGATCCACAAGGACAATCCATCTGACAACCCCCAAATGAGAGGAGAGAAGGAGGTGCACCTTGGTGTCCCAGTCCCCGGCTGAGCCTGCAGCTGGCAATTTGGAAAGATAACTCTTTGCTTACAGGCGAGACGCATCTGTTAGCGGGGCAACTTAGAAACCCTGAACATTATTTCATTAATCCAGAAATTACTTTCAATTTGGCAGATTTTAACGAAGTCAGGGGAGCTGCTGAGAGCTTCCAAGCAATTATGGATTTTCCCCTCATGGGAAGGAGGGGGAAATAACAGGTTGCACTCGCCAGCCCAGCAATGCCAAAAAACACTTCTCCTTCCTTTCCATGAGCATAGGAGAACCCAGCGATCACCCGCTCTGGAGAAGACATCTGGGAGGCAGTACCTGCACCGCTGCGTCGCGTGCTCATGTCGGCTACGTAGGTCCATTCGTTCGTGGCTGGGTTATACTGCTCCACGGTACTAAGGCACTGACGGGACGCTCCATCGTAACCCCCCACGGCATAGAGCTTACCTGGAAGAGACAGAAGGCATCAGCGTTACCATCATTGCCTGAGCGCCCCAGCTGAGGACAGTTCCTGGCTGAGGGAAGCCCGGGGAGACGTGCCTAAACCTGCTGGGACGTCTGGGGAAAATCCTAGCCAACTGCAGACTGGCAGACAGGCAGGACTTTTTTTAAAGCCGTTAAAGCTGTCAACTAAGACAAGGAAACGACACGACACAATGGCTTAATTAGAAGCCAAAAGCCCAGAGGGTTTTCCAAATGACTTGTTGGCCCAGGAGAAGAAGTAACATCAAAGCATGTTCCGCTGACGGAGTGTTTCCTCCTGTTCAGGTGCCACAAGGCAAGGTGTGCTGTTAAAGGTGGATACTGTACATTAATTACAATCTCACATGAGCAATAAATACGCAAATGCCTCTTACATTAATATAATACCTGCATGGAAACCTAGACCTGCTTTTGAAGAACCTGGGACAAATCAAAACCAACCAACGCTGCTAGCACAGCTGAGGCCAGCCTGCTCACTTCTGCCAAGTGACTCCAACAGAGAAGACACCATGGGAGACCCTCACAGCATGGTATATCTGTCCCCCCCACCTTGCCTCAATGAAAGCTGAATAATATACACCTACCGAGACAGGAAAAACACAATCAGATGTCACAGGACTACACCACGCATGAAACAAGGCTGATGCTCCACCACGTCCTCTCTTCACAGGTCTGACTGATACTCTCTCCTCATCTCCCTGTATCATCTATCAGCTTGTGTAGCATTTAAGCCATTTAGGTTGGAAAAGACCTTTAAGATCATCAAGTCTAACCGTTAATGTTGTACTGCCAAGTCCATCACTAAACCATGTCCCTCAGCACCATGTCTACCTATCTTTTAAATATCTCCGGGGATGGTGACTCAACCATTTCCCTGGGCAACCTCTTCCAATGCTTGACAACCCTTTTGGTGAAGAAATTTTTCCTAATATCCAACCTAAACCTTCCCTTACTGAGGGTGCACTCAATCCCCTCATCCAGGTCATTGATAAAGACACCAAACAGAACAGGCCCCAGTACTGAGCTCTGGGGAACACCACTTGTGACTGGTCACCAACTGGATTTAACTCCATTCACCACCACTCTTTGGCCTGGCCATCCAGCCAGATTTTACCCAGTGAAGCACATGTGACTGGTCACCAACTGGATTTAACTCCAATCACCACCACGCTTTGGGCCTGGCTATCCAGCCAGCTTTTACCCAGTGAAGCTATGCCTGAAGCAACTGTCCATGAGCAGCCAAGTTTCTCCAGAAGAATGCTGTGGGAAATGTGTCAAAAGCTTTACTAAAGTCTAGGTAGACAACATCCACAGCCTCTCCCTCATCCACTAAGCTGGCCACCTTGTCATAGAAGGAGATCACATCTCCTTGATGCTTGCAAGGCCATAGAAGGAGATCACGTTAGTCAAGCAGGAACTTGGGCTCCCACCAGCAGTTATTCTACAGTCTTATGCTTCTGCATCCTCCCATTTCCTTGATGCTTGCAAGGTTCCAAGAACAGGCCAGATCTTTTCTTTCTCCATCAGCTCCACTGATGGCTTCCCCAGGCTGTGATCATTAGGAGAGGTCTGCAAGGATCAGGTTTATGACTGTGCTCCTTCCGCATCTTCCTATAAACGTTTCAAACTCTCATTTGTGCTGTTGCTTCAACCCACCCAGTGTTAGTCAACGAATCAAGGCAAGAGTGCCAGACCAAGCAAAACAAAATAAAGTACCCTGGCTGGCATCAATTATTAGATATTTTCAGTACCCACAGACATCAGATCAATCTTCATCACATTCAGATGAACACTGTGGAACAACTACAGGCTGCAGCTTGTTTCCTACACCAATACAATCAGCTTTTCTACCCCATCACACACCCTTTCTTTATTTTATTTTTTTTAATCCAACATGCGCAACACTTATATATGCTGTCAAATAAAGCGAAGAAAAAGGATTTCATGTCTCCAGCAGAAAACCTGTCCATAGAAATGTGTCTCTCAGGGATGTACCTGATATTTGCCCCACATTCAAACGACTGACCCGCTTTAGTAAACCCCACTGACTACCAGAGCCCTGCACCTCACAAGCACGGGCCAGTTTTGAAGGAGATGCTTCTAAAATCTGTAGATTTAGCACAACCACAGCTATTTATCCTGACTTCATCTTCCTTCCTTTCCTCACGCACATTTTGTGCACATAAACACATTTCATAGACTTCCTACTCACACAGGTCAAACTGAACCACTTCAAAGCACGGTTTAAAACAAAGCTCGTGCCAGCAGCCGCTCCGCACTGTACTCATTGGAAACTGCCACACCACGCTAAAGGGGAGGTCAAATAAAACCTGTCACTTCCTTCAGAACTGATTTTGCTACAGGAAGAAAAGGTTCCCAAGTTAAATCTCTCTTTCTCCTGGATCCCAACCAAGCTGCTCAGTTCCAGCTCGCTGGAGTTTGGTGCTGACACGTAGCTGCCAACAGCCGCCGCGGTCCCTCCGAGCATCCTCCTCTCCACCCACCTCTCTCCCGAGCTGCCGCAGCACCGGCGTTTTGCTGTCGTCTCTCCCTGCTCATTTACCAACCAGAGCACGTCGTGCCGTGCGTGCCTGATGTCAATAAACACAGGGTTTAGCATTCCTGCCAAACTGCCAGCTTGGGGCTGTGGGACGAACTACACTCCTGTTTCTCTTGCTGAGCAGATTTTCTGATGGGTACTCCATCCACGCAGCGTCTGCCGACAGCAACGGCACACGCTGCTCAATCCCACTTGCTTTCACCAGCCAGAAGCAGCCCGGGAGGAATAAGGATTCAAAGAAACCTGCGTGCACCTAATGGCGTTCACAGGAGGCATGGGCTGGTCTGATATGGGTCTGAGGCTCTTGGAAAGCTACACATGAGTTTTCACTAAGATAAAGAGGAGAATGGAAAAAGCTGCAGTGATTATGTCACATAAAATAAATCTTTACCAACTAAAGATAGTCTAGAGAACAGTTCCTGCAGTTCCTCCTATTGCACTTAATCGTTCAGGCTTCTGTTGGACACAGTTAACATTTGCTGGATGGAAATGGCTGCTGATTTTCTTACCCTCCACAACTCCAACTCCAACACTGCTTCTTCTTGTGTTCATGGGAGCCACAAAAAACCACTCATTGGTTTTATAGCTATAGGCCTCAACTGATGCCAGACCTAGTTAAAAAGGGGATACACAGGTTTTCTAATTAAAAAAAAAGAGAAGAAAAAAAGATTGGTGTTGCACTTTCATTTGCCTTCCACCTCCTCCCAAATCCATAATTCCCCCCACTCTTCCTGCAACCCCATTTTCTAGTCCCTTGCCTTTCAGCCCAGGGCCAGTGTCTCAATGCCACTTTGTCAGCAGCTGGAAAAATTGTTACCCAAGGCCTCTGCCCTGAGACTGCTGCCCCTCCGATGTGCTGGGGACACCAAGGAGGAGCAGAGCCCAGATTCCAAGCCCCAAAGTCTCACGTCCTTTCAAGCATTACAAAACATCCATGCAAAGGCTTAAAAATTCCCCCAGATCCCATTGCATTGTACTCATCACCAGCCCAAATAGTGAGTTTTAGGGCTTAACCAAGTGGTAAAGCTGTACAGCAGAGGCAGAGGTGTGAATTTAAACATAAATTCAAGACACACGTACCCCATAACATGCCGTGCTGGCATTTTATTCATGTTGCTATGCAAAATTTAACTAAAACCAGGAAAAAAAAAAAAACCTGTTCGGTCCAGAATAAACATAGTCATACAGAGAACAAAACTGAAAGAAACTAGGGTGAGATACTCTGCAATTACTGATGGTTCAGAACGTGCATGTGGTTAGTTATAACACACAGTAACCCCAATCTCTGGCTCCTTCTCTACAAAATCATAGAGGAAGGGCACAGAAACCTCAGCTAAAGCTCTGCAAACACATTTTTCAGGTCAGACACTGCCTGGGTTTTTGCTCAGTCACCTACCAGTGCTGCCATCAAAGCCGCCCACTGCATACAGGAGGTCATTGAGCACAGCTGCTCCTAAAGTGCTTCTTCTTTCCTGCATGCTGGCTATGGATGTCCACTGGTCCTTCACACCATCGTACACGTCGACCGTCCGTACCCTTAAAGAGCCGTTAAAGCCCCCGACAGCATAAACGTTGCCAGCCATAAATACCACACCTGGTAAAAGAAGAGAGAGAAAGATTTTTATGGAGGTTTTACCAAGAGTTGGGGAAGCGAGTACCATCAGACATCTGCTGGGGTGCGTAAGACAGCAGGGAAGAGCAGAACGTGGGCAAGTCTTTGGCATTTTCTGCAGGTTAAGAGCATTGGAGCCAAGTATGATAAAACATACGTGTCATATGGAAGGTGAAATGCACATAAATACACAGTAACATAAGGCACAGATGGATTTCACACCTGAATGAGTAATTTTCTGAGCCAGAGAGGACACCAAATGGTGATCCACATTCACAGCCCTCTCAGATGTCTTCAAGAGGAACAGTCCCAATGTACAGATCTGTTCTCCATCACCTACCTTCTCAGCACCAAGAGGGCCTGACTCAGCTCTTTTGATTTTCAATAGGACCAGCACAGAAAACTGGATCCCTGTGGGCTGCCAGGCCAGCAGGATGGGAGGAGGAGGGGAAACGTTGATGGAGTAGTAGCCAGGAGACAGAGGTGATGAAGGGGAGACAGTGACTATGGAGGGCAGACAGGCAGGAGCAACACCTCCGGAGAGCAGGGCATCCACCTGATTGAGAATGATACACGTGTGCAGGGAAAGAGGAGGCAGGAATGGCAAAAAGAAAGAGCTGCTTGAGGCCAGGGACACAGAGGAAGGCTGAAGGGACAACTGAGGACATCCATCCAGCTCTGAAAAGCTGCACTGGAAAACCAAAAAAAGGTTACAGCATTACAAATTGTTCCTGTTACCTGCTCTGCATCTCCGGGAGGGAAGCTCCGCAACCTGATCCCATCGCTCCTCCTCAAAATCATAGCACTCCACACTGCGAATGGCTTTTGGTGCTTGTCCACCCACCACGATCATCACCTGGAGAGGGAAGAGGAGAACTAGAAAACCTCAGACACCAGTCCAGGCAGCTGCTCTAGGCAAAGAGATCATCACCACAACCTGGTCAAGAGCAGTTAACCAAAACATTCTGCAGGCCTACTAAAAGCCTCTGCAGCAGGGGAAAAAGTTATCTCCAGTTTAATGTACACTAAATATTTCAGCCTCCATGAACTCTTCCTCACCATTTCCGAGGTGGGCAGCCTGCCCTAGCTCCCCTTGGAACCACTTTGCACCAGGGCACACACAGGACTCACTGTGAAGTATTTTTAAGTGAAGAAGATCCCAGTGTAATTTCCAGAGCCAGCCCACTGTTTAGTCATTATCTCCATGGTGGTGCTAAAAATAATCGATGCCACTTAGCAAATAAAACCTGACAGCTGTATTGCCACCTGCGGGGAAGACGGCACTCGGGGAAATCAACAGGACTATTAAGACCCAGGGTGCTGGGCTGGTGAAGGAAGTGATTTGTCAGCTTCATTAAGGCTTTTGGCTACAACATTTATTGATGCAAATCCAGTAATTAAACTCTGAATTCCTTACAGATAGGGAAGATCTATGTGAAGGTGATCAAGGGCAGATCTCAGGAGTGCAGGAGTCCTTCCTGGATAAAGGTCCTTCCAGCCCCAGACTCCGTTCATGGCAAGTGGTGGATACTGGTGAAAAAGTGAGCACACCTGGATGGCACGTGGACTTTCCCAAATCTGCCCTGTCTGCCACCAGCAGACAAACTCCCCATGGACTCACTGATTTGCCCAGGGGTGGTGGTCCCAGGAGCCAACAGCTCAGATTCAAGGGTTGCCCATCACTCCTGAGTCCCCATCATGGGTGCTCTGGAATAACGCGTGCACAGGTGGTGTCCAAACCCCCTGCACCTACAAACAACTCGACCTGCACTTTGTTCTGGACACGTTTCTACCCTCCACAGCTATCAGGAGAGAGGATTTGCTCCCCTTATCACAGCAAATCGGCAGAAGCAAACACTATCCAAGACAATCTGATTTTAACAAGGCCAAGGAGGTAGAAGCAAGATAACGGCGCTTCAAATATGGCCAAAGAGTAGACAGGAAACTGGCTTTGGCCTCTGCAAGTCGGCTGGGAGTAGCTGAGGAGATAAGATCCTCACCTGAGGTCACTCAGGTAATGAGCTCAACTCCAGCCATGGTTGCTTTAAAAGTACAGAGCTAGGCAGCAATTTAAAGAATGTGAAGAGTATGGAAATACTGGGCTGTTTGATCTACAAAGATAAGAATGTGACATTAGAAAGCAAACTGAGTCTAAATTAGCAGCCTGACTACTAGTTGTGTAACAGTCTTCCATGGAAAGCTGCAGAGCTTCACACGATTATGGAATTAAGAGATTTCACAGCAGACGGTAATCCCTCATCAGCGGGACCCACAGACAAGATGAAAGTTTCTCAGTAACAGGATTGCTGGAAGATCATCACCTTCTCCTCTTTCTTTAGAGTTAAAAAGAAGGGAGGAGAGACCTGCAGAAGATTTGGGTTTGTGCTCATAGGTCATGCTTTAAAGACGTTGAGAACTTCTATTTCAGGTATAGAAGTGCTGAACTCCCTGGTTCACTGTTCATTTTCATCATTAACTACTTTAGCTCTTGAACAAGGGTCATATGAACCCTTCATGAGACACCCAAAGCTGTGTTCTACCAACTTCATCTCAGTGCCAGCAGGCAGAAAGGTCACAATGCACCAACAGACTCTGCGGAACAGCAACTTCTCAATGGACAGTTCAATATCTAAACATCTGAATAGTCCCACGTAGCACAGATCTCATACACCATCCCACAAAGCAAGCTCCCTGTGATTTGTGCTCACAAAAATAATGCTTCTAAATACACTGTGGGTTTGATGTCTTAAAATCTCTGAAATGCTTATTAATAACTTCAGCTACAGGCTGTTGAGAGACATTGTGCCAAGCTGCATTTAACTCTGGGGCATGGGGAAAATAGTTTCTGCTGTCATTTTTTTCCTTCACTAATGAAGTGGTGGCCAGAGCATCACACGCCTGCGGGATAATTGCGGGGAGTAACAAGGATTATTTGTTCAGTAGCTGCTTTGAGTCTATTGAAATCTGCTTCAGACTTCCTCCCCACGGCTCTGGGTGCTGTTTTTTCCTGCTCTCCTGGTTTCCAGTGATGGATATGGGAAAAGGAAAGACACCTACTGTGACCTTCCTCAGCAGGGCTCCCGGGCAGTGCTACAAAGCCAGCAGAAACCCTCCCAGCACTGCAGGCAGCTCCCTGCAGCCATCGCCGCTCCACAGGGCAGCGATTCCCAAGCCACAGCTCCAGCAGGAACAGCCCTTCACAAAAACCACTTGTGGCTGACAAAATGCTTCAAGAGCAGACCCTTGCCCCTGGGAGCAGAGATACTGCTTCTCCTAAGGGCTTATCTAAGTTTACCCAACTTAATTATGCATCCTTGGTGGGCGCAGGCAATACCAGAAGAGGGAGTAAAAGACTTTGAAGAACAACCACGGAGTGAGAAATAATGTGGCAAGCACACAAGCTCCTCTCAAAGACAGAAAGTGCCACCAGTAACACCGTGTGAGGTGGCACAAAGCGACAAATTCAGCTTACCTTTGGCAGGCTAACGGGAGTCCTCGGCTTTGTTCTGGGATTCTTTATCAGTTGCCTTTGATCCAGAGGAAGCAAATGATATTTCATAGCCTCGATAAGGAAGTCTTTACAGGTGTTGTTATTCTTGATTAAAGCTTCTTCTTCAACTGTCTGAAAACACACACACACATGCAAAATCATTTAAACTGAAGCACTTGGTGGCAACAGGTCACAAGGAGCTTTGTAGAAAGAACGTGAAATCCACAATTTCTCTTCCAAAGTACCAGGAAAAAAAATGCAGAAGACAAACACAGATTTCTAGCTCTTCCCAAAGGAACACATGCAGTAACATCCCAGCTTCTCACTTTTTCCAGCATCACTCATGAGTAGCAGTGCTCCCTCTATTTTACCACCCTCTGGAAGACATTTAACTCAGGAGAGAAGAATTCCCCAGGAGTCTGCGTATAAAATAAGTAACTTCTGTTATTTGACTCAGAATTTTTAAAAGGAGGCAATCTCTTTTATGCAATCAGAAGATATAGTTGAGAGAAAAAAAATTACGTGATGGGTTCATCTTGTGAATACCAATTTTCTTTCAATTGTATTGGTATTTTTAGAAACATAATAAAGCATAGTAGGCCAAGAGCCCATGTGCCAACCCCTTCTTTGGGGATTCTCAGCTCATTATCAAGGCCCAGATCCAGGAATTAACTCATCAAGAACAATCTCCAAGAGGGCACCTCACCTGCCAGTCACACAGAGCCATCTCTATGGGCAGAACATGTCTTAAGCCAAAATTATCACACATGACATGTTTTCAGCAAGCTAAATTTACCTGTGCATTAGGGAAAAAACTGTTCAGCAAGCTAAATTTACCTGTGCATTAGGGGAAAAAAAAACTGCACAAGCTCGTAACACCACCACCTGGGTATTTTCAGGATGAAAAATCCCAAGATATTAACTTGTAAATGCTTCCACCATGAGGGGCAGGAGCTCAGCTCTCAGCACTGCCTGGCACAGCACAGGTCACATTTGCATGAAGCTTTCTGGGCACACACATTAATTTCAGAGTCCACCCAGCTTTTCCTTTTATTCCTCTGTTTACAAACTTAGCAACATGCCAGATTACCCATCTCAGGCACAAACAGCCAAGCCATTGATTAAGGAGCTACCAGCAGTTTAAGTGCAAGTATTAATGACTTATTTGCAGACTAACCTGTACAAGATAATCTCTGGGCAAAAGGGGAAGGCGGACGTGCTCCATCAGTTTAGCCATGTGCTCTAGGCGAGATTCCTTCTCATAATTTATCCAAGAAATAACCGCTTCAAAGACCTACACGGATAAAGTACAATTAAACGGAGAAGAGAGAACTGGCTCACACAGTCACCTACCCAGAGTCAGCAGCGTTGTGATTTTACAACATGGAAGGAAGGAGGTGCAAGATCTCTATCAAACAGCTGACAAAGCTGTGACTATACACTGAGCACAAGCACCCCAGTGGTGAAGAGGTGAGCTGAGCATGCATATTAATGAGCAACTTCACATCTAGACGTGCTGTATCCCTTTCAAAGCCAAGCGTGTGTCCAGGACAATCATAGACTTCTTGGACATTAGTGTTGGAAGGCGGCCAGGAAAGTTAATTAGCCTGCTGACATTTGCACTGGACATTATGCGTGAAATCAGCCACAACGATTACTCCTGATAACAGAGACCTCCCCTCCCCAAGGAGTCTGCCCACACCATAAGTCACTACATTCACCATCATGTTTAATCACTGCACCGGTCCCCCCTACCCCCCAAAAACCAAGGAGTCTTCAGGACAAGTTCACCGTGGGCGCAGGAAAAATCCCTGTCTGCAGCCACGCGTGCGTTTCACCGCTAAAAATAGCCAGATACTCCTGCAGGAAAACAAGGGCACGCCGGGCTTCTGGTCTGAACCAAAATCTAGTTTTACTCCCAGATCCGACCGGTTGAGATAAGCATCCAAACATCCACGCCGTGACTCCACACTCACAAACAGCCCCGCGCAGCAGGAGCCCCTGCAGAGCCCCACACAACCAGCAGATGTGGGTAGAAGCCTCCTACGTGAGCTTCTGCATGAATATGCATGTGCTTCGGTCACCCTGAGCCTCTCTGCTCCCAGGAGAAAGGCCTAAAAATGTCACCGGGAATGGGAAAGGCTTCCTGAAACACCCAGCAAGGCAAGGAGAGGGGCTGGTGCAGCTCAGACACCGCACGGCAGGCTCTGGATCCTTGCCGTGGAGCTTCCCTGCGGAGTCAGAATTAAATTCTGGCCCTTCACTCACATCTACAGGCAAAATTCATAGAATCATAGAATCATAGAATTGCCCAGGCCGGAAGGGACCTCCAAAGGCCATCTAGTCCGACCTCCCCGCAGTCAGCAGGGACACCCCCAACTAGACCAGGTTGCCCAGGGCCTCATCGAGCCTCTCCTTGAATATCTCCAGGGATGGGGCCTCAACCACCTCCCTGGGCAACCTGTTCCAGTGCTCCACCACCCTCACAGTAAAGAACCCCCTTCTAATCTCCAATCTAAATCTGTTCCACTCCAGCTTGAAGCCATTTCCCCTCGTCCTGTCACTGCAGGCCTTTCTAAACAGGTTCTCCCCAGCCTTCCTGTAGGCCCCCTTCAGGTACTGGAAGGCTGCTATTAGGTCTCCCCGGAGCCTCCTCTTCTCCAGGCTGAACAACCCCAGCTCCCTCAGCCTGTCCTTGTAGCAGAGGATTCCCCCAGTGCCCTCGCTGCCCGGTTACTCGGAGCAGGCTGCTGAGCACAGCCCCTCCTACGGGCTGCATCCATCCCAAAAAGCATGTTTCCCCCCAAAAAGCATGGCTGGCCCCGTGCCCCGGCACGCTCGGCACGTGCCCGCGGTTTGAGCTTCCCTCCGGGGTCACCAAGTGGTCAGGTCAATTTGCACAGATACTTTTTCCTTCTTTCCACCCCTCCCCGTGACTCCCCAAGAAACCATTTCGTTTGGTCCAAGGTCACTAATTGGACAAAATCAACCAGAACTGAGGGCACCATCCCTCGGTCCCCGATTGTTGCTGGCAAATGTATCTGCAGGAGGCACTGGCCGGCGCCTCCTCCCACAAAGGAGAAGCAGAGTGGAAAGGGGTTTCTTCCTCATAAGCTAAACTATATACTTTTAAAAAGCAATAAAGCACCAGCCTCATCTCCTATGCCAACAAATGCTCCTGCTGAACTGTTTGGAATTCAGGACACTGCGATGAGGATTTAAGCAACGCAACAGGGAGCCATGTAATCAAACCCCAGCAAATGCAGAGGAAAAGAACTGCTGCAGAGCCTTTAAGTATTTCAAAATGAAAATAAACAAACAATTTCACTTGGCTACAAGGCCCTTAAAGTAGAAATGAGGTTGTTGCAAGATTTTTAATTGCAAACGAGTGTGCAAGGAGCACAAAGCAAATGTTTAGCCAACGAAAATGCTTTTCATTAACCTCTTCTGCACAAATGCTGAGCTATGGAAGAAGTCACAGGACCAGGATGTACCCAGCTACAGACCAAGGTGACAGTGAACGAGTCTTAAAGGAAGTTAAAGCAAATGTGCACAAGGAATAAGCTGCTTCCTTGGTGCTGGAGACCCCTCCTGGGTTAAGCATACATTGGTGTTACCCTGCTGTGCCTATTCTAAAAATAACTGAATTTTGAAAAAAAAAATCAGATTCTGGCACTTTCCATTGGCTCTGATTTGCTTCATGAGAAGGGGGAAAAAAATCTTAATCTGAGACAGCAATATCTCTATTTAAAGGCCACATCTGTTTCCATGACTGCCATGCCCTCCCTCCACACGCTGTGCCCGCTGCAGACCCCCAGCAGCTGCTGGGTTTTCCTGGCCCTGCCAGACCCGCTGCCAGGGTGGGATGTAAACGAAGCAATTACTCACACTGCTTAATTTAGAGTGGAGGCACAGGCTGTGTTAGTGCCTGGCACCTGCCTGGCTGTAGGAGCAGTCCCAAGCTCGGGAGAAGTAGGTTTCCCACTCTGTGGAATAGAAAGGTAAGAGCCTGGAATATCCCCTTTCCACACACCACCTGAGCAAAGAGCAACCCAGATGTTTTCCTGGTCTCTTAGGCCAAAAATCCAGTTGTTAGATACTCCCAGGAGTGAGGGACCAAACTGTGCATCAGCTTCTACTGCATGATAGGGGCATGAGGTGTTGAGTCGATTAGTGGGCTCTCTTCAAAATCCCCAATCCAAAACTCCCAACCCTCTTAAACATTGGTTTTGTCACTGTTCTGAGCTGGGGGGAGTCATTTCTCAAGGGCTGGAAGCACCTTCATTTCACACATCATTAATAAATATGAACAAGTATGATTTTTATTTTTTTTAATAGTTTTTCCTTGCTTTCATGCACTGTTACAATTAAAGAGCCAATTAGGTCAGGTAAAAAAAGCATTGAAAAAACTGTCTTCAAAGTACTCAGCTACAGCAAAAAGAGCAGGCAGGGACCAAAATAAACCTTTGCCCTAGGCCAGAAGGGCCTGTGCAGCCACAGAGGCTGGCAACAGCAAGGGGGAGAGGGAGAGGAAGGAGGATAATCTTTGAATAAAGGGGAAACGTTGTCACCATCTTATAATTAAAATAGATTTCTATGGCAGCAAACAATTTTGCAGTCCTGATGGTCTAGGGATATAAGTATGCCAAAAAATCTGTGGAGATACAGAATATATTTTATTAGGCCAATAGGTATTAGTTGGAGGGTGGCAGAGGAAGGGGAGAACACACAAGTTCTTGGGTGCACACGTATGCCAAAAAATCTGTGGAGATACAGAATGTATTTTAATAGGCCAATGGGTATAGCTGGGGGGTGGCAGAGGAAGGGGAGAACGCACAAGTTCTTGGGTGCACATGCCTGGTCTTGAAGCTTTGTAAGGGCAACGCTTCCCTCCCTGGCCTTGTCACCTCCTGGTCCTGGTAGGACTCAGCTATAACCTTCCTGCCTCACAGGAAGAGGAGGAACCTCTCATAAAACCCGGCTGTGACAATTTAGCTCTCAGATTTTCCTATATATATATATACACATATTAATGTTTTTATAGTGTGTATCTTACACATCAGCAAATAGGAAGAATAAAAGTCAGGAAAGCTGCTTCTCTGTCATGGAGCTAATACAACACAGCAGCCTAAAGAGTCTTCCCCCAATTTTCAGCACTTCTTTGGACTCCAGCACATATTTCATGTCTATGTTCCAGCCCCATGCTCTGCCCCTCTCCTGTTATTCATATCTGCTGTTTTGAACGTGCAGCTTATGCTTACATTTCCTTCCACTGCCTTGCACTCTCAACTTTTACAATCAGCTAAAGAAATACTGGTTTTGATTGTATAAAGCTCAGATGAGGGAGGGAGTACTTTGATTTCTCTGGGCACCAGGCCAGTAAAAGCTTTTTAACAATGCTGCACAGAACTGGAAAAATTGGTTACTAAACTTGCACTTCCCTTTGCAGGCTGCTTGGCTCACGCAAAGAGATTTTGCTGTGAGTTCAGGCCATTTGTTTTTCCCCTTTCTGTCCCTGCCTGTGTGGCACCTCCAGCGCCTGCTGAGACCCCACACCTGGGGAAACACACTCCCAAAGCCCCCGAGATTGCTGGCTCGGTGTCTGAATGAAGCATGGCTGCGTTTGCACCTCACATAGCGCAGGTTTTCTGGCAAGCTTTACGGTCCTGATGGGCCCAAGCACTCCCATGTCTGCCCCTCTCCTGGAGGGGCTGAGCAGGATGGGGTGCACAGCCTGACCAGCTCAGACCAGACCAGCAGCACCAAGCACACCCAGGTCCAGCCTCATCCCACCAACAGGGATGCAAGAGAAGTCCTGAATTTACGAGCCACATAATCCTCGAGCTCTCCTGTAGCCTCCCACAAGTGTCCATCTCCCCACAGCAACAACCAGGAGGTGAGCTGAAGGACTCAAGGCATGTACCTCTCCCCAGAAACCTCCTGCAGGGTCATGCAAGAAGCCCACACCAGAGAAAGGGGCTGGACCTGGTGTTCACCATGTACCATAACCTCTGGTCACCCTTCTCCCTAGGACTACAGACCACACAAGACGTGCTGAATATTTCAACCACAAAACAACATCAATCAGTGCTTTTATGCCCCTCTTCCACTAAAAACACTGATGATGCTAGAAAAAAGTTTCCTTCCTTCCTTTTTGGTTGCGGGCCTCCTTTATTTGTTCTGTCCAACATGCAACAGAAGCCAATGCTCCTCACCAGCCTAATGAAATTCACCTTCTTTTGAGGTTTTATGGCAGGTAATAAGAGCTTTACACCAACAGTAGATGGGAGGGTCTTAGTTTTCCAGAGAGGGAAGGTACTCATTTCTGTCCCCAGGGTTTTTGGAGGAGATATGGATCTGAGAATCATTACTTCCTACAAAGAACAACCAAGTGAAGGTCATTTTTATGTGTTTTTAGGATTCACATTATTTTTAATTTTCCTTTCCACATGAGCTCTGTTGGAAAATTGCCTCTAAAGAGCACAACACGAGAGCAGTTCCCGATGTAGTATCTAGAAACATTCAGCATTCTTACATTCACTGTTGCTATACAATTTACTGTACCTTTTCTTCAGAGGAGACTGTGAGCTTGTCACTTGATATTAAACTGCAAACCTGGTCCAGACTAAGGCTAAGAAATTCTTCTCCTAGCATCACCTCAGGAAAGTGCTGCTCTGTTCAACAAATGAAAAGGGGGAACAGAAAATTATAATGAAATCCATGCTTTAAGTCAATGGAAGGACATTCAGAGAACTGGTATTATTACTGCTCTGAGCACCTGAGACAAACAATGTGTCACAACTGCAGGGTGGAACAGAAAAAGAAAATAGTCTCAGACCAAGCTAAAGCAATTTGATGTCATTTCAAGTAACGCAAGCCCCATGAGACACTTCCATAAATGACACTAAATGGGAACTTAATTTTCTGAAAAGCCACCAAGTATCTTCCAGTGGCAAATATGATTAGAAGTGGCAATTGAGAAAAGTGCCAATGCCTTTCCTAAAGTAGTATAAATAACCTGGCCACCTTGAGATTCAGTTCTTGCCCACTTCAACAAGCTAGACAGAATCAGATCTGCTCAACACCTGGATGAGACTCCAGCAAGGGTGCTTGATATTTGTAGGTATTCAAAGGAAAGACCATCTTTAGAATCAGCCAAACATCAGTTTGGTGCATACACTGAGCAGGAAAAAGGGATGGATCCCAGAGCATCCAGCTGAATCTGTACATGCAAGGGGACACACACAGAGAGATGGACAAGGGGGAGATCCTCATCTCATGCACACACGTGGCATCAGCTCTCCTTCTCTCCTTCCACCTTTTACCTCTCTCCCCCAAAATGTGCAAATTTAACCTGTCTCCTGCTCCAAACTCTCAGCACCCATCTTTCCCAGCAGCCTTGCCCCTTGCCACTTAAGGCTGCAACTGTATTTCTTTTTCTCTCTTTTTGCTTCCAAATCCCTCCAATGCTGTAACTTTGGGAGCCACTTGAAAACAAAATACACATCACTGTTTATAATCCCAAACAGGAAGAATTATCACCAATTGCAATTCAAATCCAAAAAGGATCATCAAATCTGTCAAGCTTTACATCTTAGCCAAAGGGCAGTAGGAAAGAATTACTTTCTAAAAAATAATTTCTCAGTCAAACCCATTGTTAGCCAGTTGCAGAAAAGTTTAGTTTTGCAAACATTGGTTACAGATATGTGCCACTTTAATCTCACCTGCCATTTGCCAAGTCCCATTTATCTTTGACTAAAATATGGAAACACGAATCTCAGACACTTTATCTGAAGCAGCTTTTTTCAAGCCCTAATCCCTTTAGATTGAGAAACTCAGATTCGTGTATCCAAAGAGCTCCCTCTGCAGCAAGATCTGCCTCCAGTTGTCACCTTTGCACAGCACTTTGCCTGCCAAAAAGCAGCACTCCAGGGACACAAGCTGGTATAACTTCCAGAGAGGGGCTCCTTGGAGATCTTTCCTCAACAACTCCTCACCAACGCTGGTGCTGCAGAGGACACCTGGGCTTCCCCAGCCACGAATCCCTCTTGGACTAATGGGGACCAAACCACCACAGCTAAGCCAAAGTTTCCAACTAAATATAGCAGTCTCTGGATAAAGCTTAATACTCTGTTGTGCTGGAAAACATATATAAACTCTAATGAACTCTTCTGGCCTTAAATACTTGAGAAGCAGGAAACGCTCCCCACACAGTAATCTGGATGCACTCTGACTTCTGGACACAATCACCTATTCATTCTGGACTGGCATCTGGCAGTAGAAAGGTATTTGATCTCTTGTTACTCGTTGGAAGCAAGTAAAAATATTTACTGATTTTAGTAAAGCAACGTGTGCCTGCATCAAGAAGGCTCCTCCAGCTACTAAAGTTTTCCATTGGACAGAACTAAGCGTTTCTCAAGTAGCTGAGCCCTTGCACGCACGGACTCTTGAGTTTGGGGACTTCTGTCTTGGTTTAACACTGTTACATAAACAACATAGTGAAAAGAATGTTAATGGCATTTTTATTAATGGAGTTCCATTAACATTACATGGGCTGTTGTACTAACTGGGACTTATGAAGGCCAATAAAACAACAAAGCAGACTTTCTAACTGCCAAACAACCAAATAAATATACAGTGAATGCGCTGCTTGTTGGGTTAAAGATTAAACAGGGCCTGGAAGCAAGGATAATGAGATATTACAAGCCAGCCTTTATACAATTAACCATTCCTTCCAGGGTACCTTTTCCTCCAGGGGATAATACAGCCAGAGCAGCTGAAAAGGTTTTACTTTTATTTGCAGGAGAATAGCGGAGGACTCGGTGGGCACATTTTTATTCCGCTGAGCCTACTTATGGTCCAATTAAGGACAAAACCATACCAAGCAAAACGTTGGAGGACAGAGCAGGTGCTCTGGGAGACAGCAGGTGTATTTTTCCCTACACAACGAGACAGAAAAGCAGAAAAACAAACTGAGTAGAGAAAACCACCAGCTTCTCCCAAGCAGAGGTCAAGGGCAACTCTGCCAGAGGAGACTGGAAAGCACTGGGGACTTAAAAGCATGGGGCCTCTTGGAATGGCTTTACATTTACGATGTAGAGGAGAAATGCTGAAAGCCATTGCCTGCACCTACTTATTGCAACCAAACACATTTACTCAAGAAACAAGAGTCTCTCCACCCTTGGGGTAAGGGGTCATTGCTCCAAGGATCAGAGGCTCAAACTGTGTGACCATTTTAGCTGAGGGTTCCCACTCCCACCCACAAGATTTAATTTTGCCTGGTGCCATTTCTTCCAAAAACTCACAAATCCCCAGCATCACCTCCCGCTCTCACGGGAAGGACACCACCACGCCAACACTCTGCTGCTGAGCAGGCAGCCAAAGAGCTTACTGGGAACCTACTGAGGAACTGTTCTGTGGGCTGGGATCCAGAGGAGCAGGGTTGGTTTTTTTTACCCCCTTAGGTGTTCCCCTGCAACCAAACCACATTTCACAATTTGCGGCATCGCAGAAAGTTACGAGTCTACAACCTGATGAAGAACTCCCTTCCCTGTTCTACTACTGGAAGCATGAAGAGACCAACCAGAATGTGTTGATCTTGCTTGACCTATGAGTTGCTGTTCCTGGAAACAGGTTTAACTTGAGAAAGGGACCACCCTGCCCTCACCTGCGTAGGCATTCGCCTGCTGCAGCAGCTCGGTGCACGCGTGCACGTCGGCAAAAGCTCGGATTCCAAGGCAGTTCGTGGGATGTAGCTGGGACTGGAGAAAGTCACAGCAGTTTTTTCTAACATCCATCAACTGCAATAAACTAGCAGCCGGCAACAAAACCTGCAAAGGCAAGAAAGGGGGGAATTAGCGTTAGCAACAAAGAAAGTTTGATTCACTGCTTGCACAAATTAGACACCTGCAAAGGCAAGAAAGGGGGGAATTAGCGTTAGCAACAAAGTTTGATTCACTGCTTGCACAAATCAGATGCAGTTCCCCATCAGAGAGGGACACGTCCCTGTGGGGTACGAGAGGGAAGGGTAAAGTTTTAGCACTATCCATATCCAGAAGATCCTTGTCTGTGCTCTAAGAGATGGAAACAGCTGTCCCGTGTTGGGCTAGAAGAGAAGCCCTTCTCACATTTCTCCCCAAAGCACCTCAAAGCAGGTAAAGTGAGGACAAAATGCAGGCAACCGTGGAGGCACCCGAATTCCTGGCTTTGCTGCAGGCAGGTCCTGAACACAGACTGATTTATTTTTTCCCTGAAGAGCTTTCTATTATTTATCTGCATCACCATCACATTCAAAGCCCATAGCTGCCCAGCACTCCTGAAAACCTTGAACCTTCTCATTTCCAAGAAAACCATATTGGCTGGTGAGCAGGGTGCCCAAACTGCTGTGTAAGAGAGGGAGTTCACAGAAGCTCAAGCAGGTTCTGGTGACAGCAAAGCTCTCAGGGAAGTTGGGGCCAACTGTTCAAGTCCACAGCCCTCTTTTTCACTCACACAAAATGCTGCAGAACCAAAATGCTTGTGGTTCATGACTGCATCTGAAAATGAGGTACTGCTTTGTGTCTACAAAACTAAAGGCAGAAAAGGAAGACAGAGTGGATCAGGAACGTGACATCTGCTGGAAAAAACCACCTTTGAGGGCCGTGAGCGGGAGAGGAAGTAGAAAATAAAGTCGGTCGGGATGTTACAGCCCATGACATCAGCTATTTCCTTTCTGATGTCGTACAGCAACTGCAGACGTGTCTTATCCCAGCTCCTCCATAGCTCTGGCTGCTTCACACATGTCCTTCCAACCGGGCATCTGTGCTCACCATCTGAGCACAGATTTCCGGGAAATTATTTCCGACTCAAAAAAAACCCCAAGCGGCTGTTAAACAAAACAAACAGGTTAACAGCATTCACCTCCCTGGGTCTTGATGGCAGAGAAGGAAAAAGATGTCCCCTCCTTGTCCCTGCCCGCCTGCCCCCACAGTGCCGTTACACAGCGGGGCAGGGCACTCAGAACCTGCCCCAGGTCTTCTCTAAGCCACTGATGCATTCCAGCTCCAGCCCAGCTGTACGGTGTCTCCCTGCTGCCAAGCAGCCACCCCAACAGGCAACAATAAAATAAAATAATAATTAAAAAATCAATTAACCCGGGTGCCCGTTTTGGCCCGAACCTCATAATGCCAGGAGGAGATTAGTTTGTGGTTTTGATTAAATCAAGATAGCAATGCACCTGCATTTTTGAAACCTAGCAGTAAAAAAAACCCCAAGCGGCTGTTAAACAAAACAAACAGGTTAACAGCATTCACCTCCCTGGGTCTTGATGGCAGAGAAGGAAAAAGATGTCCCCTCCTTGTCCCTGCCCGCCTGCCCCCACAGTGCCGTTACACAGCGGGGCAGGGCACTCAGAACCTGCCCCAGGTCTTCTCTAAGCCACTGATGCATTCCAGCTCCAGCCCAGCTGTACGGTGTCTCCCTGCTGCCAAGCAGCCACCCCAACAGGCAACAATAAAATAAAATAATAATTAAAAAATCAATTAACCCGGGTGCCCATTTTGGCCCGAACCTCACGATGCCAGGAGGAGATTAGTTTGTGGTTTTGATTAAATCAAGATAGCAATGCACCTGCATTTTTGAAACTTAGCTGCAAACCCCTCTCTATCTAGCTGAACCATCTCCTCCTGTCAGCAGAAAGGCGAGCACCTGACTTGCATGAGGGCGGTGGGTAAAGAAGTCAGATTCCCTGCAAACAGCCTCTGGCCATGTACCAGCCAGAGCTTCCTCCCTGTGAGTCCAGGTGGGCTGCTCACCCCAAGTGTTTTGGGATATTGCCTCTAGAACAGAGGGAACTCACCACCATCTCTCATACCCACATGGTCCAGCCCCCTGGACTGTGCTGCTCTTGGCAGGGCAGCACAGAAGGAGCCTTAGGCCACGGCAGTTATTGGGAAAGGAGCAATATCATAGAATACTTTTCAGAAGTAGGATATAAATAGGCTATCAAGAGATGAGTGGATTTTCTCTTTCTCATTTCCCAGCTGAAGGTCTCACCGCTCATCTTGTTTTTACCAGGGAAGGTGAAAAGCAAGCAAAGGATATCCGCTAGCACAAAGTCTGTTTCCTTTAGAAATAACAAGAGGAAATGCCCTGCCTAAACATGAGGCAGGACCAAACTGCAACCCCATTAATATCCAGGCAAGTTACTCACTTGGGTCTAGTTTTGGCTTTTAATATTTGAACTCCAACCACTGTGAACGATTTAGAGAGAGCTGGCTTCTCTACCAGATCAGCCTCCCTATCAAAATCCAGTTGTCTTTTGAAACTATGTCAAAATTACCTGCTATTGATACTGAAAGTGACTTCTTTGCTAAGGCAATTATGTCCACAACCTTATTTATGGTGTGTGTGCATATATATATATATATATATATGTATGCAGACCCACAACCATGCAGTTCCCCTGCTGTGCTCTCTCGCTCTGCAGACTCTGTACCAGTCTCGGGTTTTACAGAACATTGCCCATGCAATTAAATACTTTCATAAACCTTTCATGTCGCTGAACTAGAAATATCTTTCAGCCAAAAGTGCTCTGTGTTGCTATAAGGTTCATTCCATAGGTAGGGCATTAAGGCTGGACTTCAGAGACTGGGGTTAGTTCCCTGCTCTGCCACAGCCTTCCAGGTAATAATCTTGGCCAAGAGTTAACCTACACCCTTCCTCCTCTGCAAAACGGGGAGAGGAGCATTTCCTCAAGGCAGGGAATATATTAAGGTTTATAAGCTGCTTTGACAATTAGGTCAAATTGGAAGCCAAGTAAGGGTACTGGTTGTAATCCTCAGCAGCACATCCAGGGCCACAGCTGGGACTGCACATCTGCCCAAACAGGGAGGCATCTCCCAGGGGAATCTGGGACAAGAGAAACACCCAGATCTTGCATTTGCAAGGCAGGTTAAATACTTGGTTCCAATTGAACACCTCTAAAACTGCACAAGTAGCAGAGATAAAACTCCATTACTGTAATGTGGCTTTTCAGTGTTAGGAAGGCAATTAGGCTTTATCACTCCCCAGCTGCTACCAGGCAGTGCTGAGGGTGAACAATGGTCCTTCTACTTAAATGCTCCACCTGGGGTGAAATAGCCAAGGCAGAGACATATATAGCAGGATCAGAGGCACAAAGCCTCTCCAGGAACAGGCATAAGAAGGAGAAGGGATCACAGAATGGATACAGAGGTGAGAGAGAAAACAGAGGAGCAGCTCGCAACTTCCCTCCTCATCTACCTTCTCCAACTTCACTGCACAGAGTAGATACACCATCCCTTGGTTAAACAGTGGGATAAAAACGAGGAGAGACATCCATCAGACATGGCACAGTCCTCCAGGGCCACATCCACAAGTTTCTCCTCACCTTTCTATTAGATCAAGCCAATCTAAAAGACTCTCTGTAGGCCTGGGAAGGGCTCCCAACCCAACTGCTGTAGGAGCCCAGAGAAGTCAGCCCTGCTGAGGCTTTCACCTCCTATAGTCACTGCTTTTGGAGTGAACAGGGGGAAGGGACATGAACTGACCCACTTATCATCCCTTTATCATCAAAACTGCGTCTGCCAGATACTCTCCTGCCTTTGTTTTGAATCCCTAAGCCCTTAGGGAAAGCTGAGGTGCAGAAGCACACTTTGAAAAGGAAATGCTACAGCTTCTAGCAAAGCTTTTTACCTCCTTTGTCTCTCAAGCCATTTTTTATTACAACTATTATGTCTGCAAATCTGACAGTTTCAACACCTATTTCCTCCTGACACCCAGACACATTTTCGCTCTTCCTTCTATATGAGCCAAACCTTGAACTGTGTTAGGGTACAAGGACACACCACAGGTGGTACACTACACCTCATTCCTAGGAATTTGTGAAATCAGGTTAATCAGGACTTTTCTGGGGGAATCATTACAACCCTAAAGGTAATGACTTTCTTAATTGGGAGGGCAATTCAAAGGCTGCCTGCAAGTAATTAAGTGCCATCAGTAAGGATGGATGGGACACACTGAAGAGGGAACTGTATTCACTGTCTAGTGCCAGACAGTGCCCAGGAGTGCCCAGTGTCACAGGACAGCCCAGGAGAATGCAAGGTCTCCTCCCAAATCTCTTCTTCATTCAGCTCTGCTCAAGGACACCATGTTGAGCCTCTTCTCCATCGCTGGACTCTTGCTACTCTTCGCTGAGGTGGTAGGTTTGATATGAGTGTTGGAAAGCAAGCAGCAAGGCAGCCAGTTCAGCTGCAAAATCAAGACCTAACTGAAAAATTCAAAGATCTGATGTTAAAACAGCCAGCTATTCCTGTCTCTCAAGCCATTTTTTATTACAACTATTATGTCTGCAAATCCGACAGTTTCAACACCTATTTCCTCCAGACAGCTGATTCCCAGACACATTTTCGCTCTTCCTTCTATATGAGCCAAACCTTGAACTGTGTTAGGGTACAAGGACACACCACAGGTGGTACACTACACCTCATTCCTAGGAATTTGTGAAATCAGGTTAATCAGGACTTTTCTGGGGGAATCATTACAACCCTAAAGGTAATGACTTTCTTAATTGGGAGGGCAATTCAAAGGCTGCCTGCAAGTAATTAAGTGCCATCAGTAAGGATGGATGGGACACACTGAAGAGGGAACTGTATTCACTGTCTAGTGCCAGACAGTGCCCAGGAGTGCCCAGTGTCACAGGACAGCCCAGGAGAATGCAAGGTCTCCTCCCAAATCTCTTCTTCATTCAGCTCTGCTCAAGGACACCATGTTGAGCCTCTTCTCCATCGCTCGAACTGTGTTAGTGTACAAGGACACACCACAGGTGGTACTCTGCACCCCATTCCTAGGAATTTAATTGTGAAATCAGGTTAATCAGGACTTTTCTGGGGGAATCATTACAACCCTAAAGGTAATGACTTTCTTAATTGGGAGGGTAATTCACAGGGTGCCTGCAAGTAATCAAGTGCCATCAGTAAGGATGGGTGGGACACACTGAAGAGGGAACTGTATTCACTGTCTAGTGCCAGAGGTCCAGGTGCCTTCACAGGACAGCCCAGGACAACGCAAGGTCTCCTCCCAAATCTCCTCTTCATTCAGCTCTGCTCAAAGACACTATGTTGAGCCTCTTCTCCATCACTGGACTCTTGCTACTCTTCGCTGAGGTGGTAGGTTTGATATGAGTGTTGGAAAGCAAGCAGCAAGGCAGCCAGTTCAGCTGCAAAATCAAGACCTAACTGAAAAATTCAAAGATCTGATGTTAAAACAGCCAGCTATTCCATAGAGGTATGGAGCAGCAGGCCCCGTGCTCTGACATGTGCATGTGGTTTCCATTGAAGCCAACCAGGGCTGCACACAAGCATCTGTGAAGTCGCTCACTTTAGTTTTCCTCTTTTACAGAAACTGTACAGCACAACCTTCTTCCTAATAATTTTATCAAGCTCCACCTTCAAATGTGGGGTGCAACAGAAAAGGAACAACAGGAGGCAGTGGGGACAGAAACCCCAGGATGGGTTTTCCTGAGACTACAACGTGACTGCAATGAAGACAGAAATTCTTCCTTGCTCCACGCCTTCCAAACAAATGGGAGGTTAAATCTCAAATGC
The DNA here is from genome assembly GCF_001431845.1 of Calidris pugnax. Lineage (NCBI taxonomy): Eukaryota > Metazoa > Chordata > Aves > Charadriiformes > Scolopacidae > Calidris > Calidris pugnax. The sequence goes on along the minus strand of NW_015090893.1, from coordinate 14,532,147 downwards.
TCAGCACAGAAGCCTCTTTACCATCCATCATCCCAGAGCCTTCCTCCTACCGCATCTGTGTTGCCTTGAAATTTCACTCTGAAAATGAAGACCCAGTGAATAAAGGAGGATTGCAGTTGTTGGGCCAGTTCTCACCCACATACTCCCAACGGAGTTAGAAGGGAGTATTGGGTCCCACATGGGCTCAGTGCTCTCTCTCATGGAGCTAGGGTGGACTGAAATCCCCCTTCACCCTCCGGTAATTCACTACGTGGACGATGACTGGAACTGACTACACAGGCTTGGCCCCTTGTACACACATCCTTCCTCACTTAAAAAAAAATAACCAAACAACACTTCGTGCAATGAAATGACCATCAGCTACAAAAATACGTGCTCGGAAAAAAAAGAGTCTCACTTCCTGAACACCGTACCAGAAGCAAAAAGAGACCAGTTTCTATTAGAAAAGAAACAACAAAAATACTGTTAAAAGGCTTGTTGTTGTGAAGTGGAGGGCACGGCTCAGCATTTGAGCACACTTGGGAACACTCATTCCCACACTCCCATGTTACCTTTGCTGCTCCATCTTTTTGTCATGTTAATTCTGCTCACTGACAAAAATTTGTCTCTTCATTTCTTCACGTTTCGGTAGCTTGGCTGCATCTGGTCAGTTAATGCCATTAAGTAATCTTTGTTTCTTGTAGTTTCTACAATGGAATTAGCTGGCACCTATACCCCCAGGAATTGCTTCTCCCAGCTGCTGAGGAAGTCTGAAAAACCTGTGTGTCAAACTGCACAAAATCCCGTTAAAATGCACTCTCACCCTGCTAGAAAATTAAAGCTCGTGGTATGGCAAGAGGAGACCTCATGAGGTACCTGCTGGGAGAAGAGAGTCTCACCACACTCAAACAAGACCAGCACAAAATCCCTTTAAAATGCACTCTCACCCTGCTAGAAAATTAGACCTCGTGGTATGGCAATAGGAGACCTCATGAGGTACCTGCTGGGAGAAGAGAAAGTCTCACCACACTCAAACAAGACTGTGAAGGAACATTGTGAAATAATGCAGACCAGCACTACCGAGGCGTCCTTCCAGCCCGACAGCTGACATGGAGCTGGGCAGCAGGAGGATGTGACAACGTTAAGGGTCCAAACCCGCCCAACATTGTGAAATAATGCAGACCAGCACTACCAAGGCGTCCTTCCAGCCCGACGGCTGACACGGAGCTGGGCAGCAAGTGGATGTGACAACATAAGGGTCCAAACCTGCCCTCTTCTTCCAAAGGCTGATGGTGCTAACACAAACCAGACCACAAGGAGCTTCATACGTTGTTCATGTTGTTTGCCTTCGCTGATGTGAGCCTTTCCAAGGAATCACTTAATATTCTTCTCTGTAAACTTTTCTTCCTGTGGCTGCAGGTGAATATTAACCTATTTATGGCATTTTTCTCAGGAGTAAAACACCCAGAGATGGAGTGGAAATTTGTCTTTAAGCTTTCTATTGGTTTCATCACAAAATGATAATAAATTCCTTAAAACATTTTCAATACGGATGTTTTTAACAAATAATAAAATTTAAACTAGTCAGTTACTTCTGCTTTAGATCAGCTTCATTTCTCAGCTCCCATGAATTAATTTAACTCCAGCCTATAGTTATTTAAATAAATCATATAGAAAAAAGGACCTGTTTTTTAGATTGGGAAAAAACTTGATGTCCAAACCTTAGCATTCACCAAACTCATATTTTTTGATCCTACTGTCTGAGAGACGGGAGCCAAAATACAGACAGGGCTCTCACTTTAACTCTTTGTAATCCGTAGGCCATCACAATGCAGGCTTTGCTTAAGGTTTTACTCAGAAAGACAGCACTCCGTTTGCTCAGAAAAGGTAACATCTGGACTTCTTCATAGACCTTCTGGGCAGGTCTCTGCTGCCAACACAGTGCAGGACCGAGATGGTCCCACAGCACTACTCACACCCAGGTGCAGCCGCGCTCCAGCTCCGAAATGCTCCCATGGGAAGACATCCAGAGCACGCGTCTGCGCTTCACGAGAGCTCCATTCATGGCAGACGGACTGGGGCCAACACACCAGATGGCAGCCCGAGCTCAGCACGTCCCACGTGCCGAGTGGGTGCTCCTGGGCCACCTGACAACCAGCAGCATGGAAGGCAAGCATACGTTTTGGAAGACACGTGGCTATAGTCTTCACATTTCCCACAGGAAGAGGGACCAGGCTAAGAGTGTGTAAATGTCGCTTTTCCTCCAGCAACAGAAGATCCCAGAGGTCCAAGGAATTCCTCCCCCCCTACACTATGCATTACTCAAGTGATGTTGCATCACAGCTCCTTATGATCCTGACTACAGGCTGTTAATTAAGCTCAAGCTACACAGCAGACAACTAGCCCAGGCAACCCTTAGCTGGCTTTGAGCCTCAGCTGCTTTGCTGTGATGGCACCTTGAAGGTCTCCTCACTGCTGCTCTCCAGCAGCCTGGCTTGCACAGCCTCACAGTAGGGCAACCAGGGTCCACAATTCTACCAATGTGACAACTGCCAGGTTGAGAGCATGCCAGAAGGTCAAGTTTGTAAAACTGTGGGGCAGAAGGTGCAAGAAGAAGCACCCACAGACTTAGAACATGAAGAACGGCAGAACATGGACACAGCTCAGAGTGTTGTCCAAGTTCCTGCACAAAGAGCGACATACTATGGGACAGAAAGAACCTGTGCCCTCCCTGAGGGACTGGAACACAAAAGCACATCTTGTCCAGAGCAAGAACCTCATTTCAAGCAGAATCAGGCTAATTTTGCCATCTTAATTAGGTCAACATAAAGCACACAGCAGCATTGCCTCTCTCTCTCTCCAGCATCACAGACCCAGACTTCTTCCCCTACCCAGCACCCAAGTCATGAAAATGAAGGCAAACTCAACTGGCCACTTGCAAACAAAAACGGAGACCAACCAAAAAGCACATCCAGAGATGAGGTCCCAGCGTCCCTTCCAGAAAGCACCGGCCAAGTGCTTTCTTACCAAGCCATTTTCTTACCACAAATACAAGCAGAGTCAAAGAAAAAGCTTTACCAGGAGCCACAGCCACATGACACGGCAAAACTCTCTCTTTCTGAGCATCCTGCTTTAACTGTGGGCTGCCTTTCAATTACTCTTTCCACTTCTAGACAAATATTTACCACAAAGAACCTCAAGACGGAGCACACACACACAAAAAAAAAAAAAAAAAAAGGAAGAATGCCTTCATTTGAGCAATATTCCACTCAAAGATCTGCCAAACAACTCAAACTACCCAGAAGAATTTCAAAACTAACAGCCAGATTCCTTGGCCGTGACCTTAAAACAACATTTGACTCACTGCTTGTTTGAGTCTATTTTGACCTTCGACAGACTGACCCACAAGTCAGCACAGCTTCTTGGAAGGCAAATGCCTACTCTCGTTAAAAGAACTCGACACAAAAGCTAAATGCAACACGACTTAAGCGCGGGGAAAGCAGCAAAGTGCCTGAAGACTCAACAGAGGCTGGAAGTAGCTTTTTTCAAGCTCAACCTTTTACTTTCTGCAGCCTGAAGAGATCACTCGCCCTCGAAGGACCTGTGCCTTTGAGTTTCAAGCTTTTTCACTCGGGTCTCCACGGGAGGTGCTGAACCAGACCTACCTGCACATTCTCTTCTGTCACCTCAATCTCGGCAGTGTAGATGTAATCAATCAGCTTCCTCAGCGTCTGCCCATCGACATCTTTTATCTCAATCTTCTTGGCTTTACTTTCAGACATGTCTCCTGAAATTCATTTCAAAAGGACAGTTAGAGTTTGCTTCGCAAGAACCTCATTGTTCCCCACACATCCAGCACATCCTCCTGGTATCTGACTAAAAGACTGCCCGGACACTATCCCTGACCATCAAAGGACAACCGGCGAGATTCCCAGAAACTTCCTAATGCTGCCTAAAAAAAAAAACCAAATACAGTATAACCCTCAACCACGTCTCATCACAGAGACAGACTCAAAGACACTGTGGACAAGTCTTAGGAGGGCTTTTTTTCTTTATTTTTTATATATATATACACACACATGCACGCATATATAGGTAGATGAATAAGTTGCAACAGCTGAGTTAGGTGGCTTCATGGTTTACCCTACAATAAAAGCAAGGCAGCCTTATCCTCCTTCTTTTGGAAGAACCTGAAACCTGCTGAGGAAAAGGAGCACACATGCCAGCAGTGACACCCAGTGTGCTGAAAGCTTCTCTCCTCTGTCCCCCTGCCATAACCTGTCCACACAGTTACACCTTACACAACGCATCTGGGCACCAAGACGTATTTCTCATCTCTCACCTTCCCAACCTCACACCTCAGAGGCAAGGCAACCTTTGGATCTAAACTGTATCCCTTCTGCAAATACATGACTTGAAAAAAATACCCCAAACATGCAGAACTAGAGCAATAATTTCCCCTATGGATGCAGAAGTCAAACCCCTATCTGTGTAAAAGCCTACATATGAATCAGTGCTTTATGTGCCCCTTCGCCAGCACCAACACTGTGCAGGCACCACACACACATCACCTGAGCATTAGAAGGAGCTTTTTTTCCCCAGAAAAAAAAAGCACATTGTGGGGAGTGGAAAGGACTCCCCGGGGCCCTTCCAGTGTCCACACACACGGTGACCTCACCGAGGTGCTAATCACCAAAATCTTGAGAAATCACAGAAAAGAAAGAACAAACTCCCAAGCAGGAAGAAAACGATAAGTCAAAAAGAAAATTGAGAAATCACAGAAAAGAAAGAACAAACTTCCAAGCAGGAAGAAAACAATAAGTCAAAAAAAACCAAAGCTAAACAAAGGAGAGCATGAAGAAATGTCAAATCTTAAACCTGGGCATGAATAATCACTACTCTAAGAAATCTGGTGACTCAGTACTGCTGTGGGATTAAGAGGAAAAATAGTTCCTGCAGCCTATGGAAGAAGTAATTACAGCCTACATCTCTGTACGGCGTGCAACAAGACGTGGCCAGGCATATTAAGTGCACGGCAGAGTCAGATGCTAAAGGGGGTCCGAGCCTGAGCAAAATCTGGATCCTGGAAACCGAACTTTGCAGGCTTCACTTATGCCAATGAGGAGGTAAATAACAGGAGTAGGGTCAGACCATAAGTATTAGAAGTGCCAACAACTTCCCAAAGGAAAAGTAAACTGAAAGAATATTTGCCCCAAATACAATTTTTAAAGTTAAATAATAAAACATTATTCAGAGAAGCCCATGAATACAGATGTACAGTACAAAGGGATAAATGACCTACATTTGGGAGGTCTTCAAAGCAGCTAGGACTTTTTAACTGACATTAAATTGACATCTTCATACACACTTCCTCTCCCCAAAAAAAAACAACTCCAGAGATGAGAGGGGCTCCTGAGAACAGATCAGTCCCCAGCAGCCTAGATGGAGCTGGGGGTGCCTGTAAGGAGCAGCCAGCCAAACCCCATGGGCACGAGGGACAAGCAGAGCATCTGGAGCCCTGGAGTGCTCACCAGGACCCTTGGAGCAGAGTAGAGGCTCAGAGGCACTCACACCTAGAGATCGATGCAGAAATAGCTTAAAGAGCCCGATCTGATAGCATCATCCGTCTTTGTGGCGTTCATGTGACACAGGGAACAAAAATAAAGGCTGTGTGGGCTTCCACTCCCACCAGCAAGCTGCCAGCCCTGCGTGCAAACGGCCTCCCCTGGCTCCACGCTGGCATCGCGCTGCGTGCCATGAGAAAGGGGAGTCTCGTGTGATGGGATCCAACACCTCCAGCCACACTGACGTGATCCGGACACATCCCTAACGCTGGGGAGCGAGGAAGAACCTGAAGACACCACAAGTGAACCACGGCAGGGGTTGGAGCAGGCAACGAGCCGCCCCCTCCTCCAAGCACAGACCCAAGGCAAATGCAAGCTGCAAAGAACGGGTCAATTAAGGCATCTCATCCCACATCCCTTCAGGAAAAAAACCCCACACCTTAAAGCCCACAAAACCCAACCCCCAGGATGTCTTTCATCACTCAGACTCATGCCTTACCTGACACCTTAATTACAGAAGAATTCAAAGCACCTGCATCATCTCTCATACACAAGGGCTGTGCAGAGAAAGGGCTGCCCTGCACAAGGGGCCACACAGATGCTGTCCCCGCAGCGCTGCGGCCAGGGAGACACCAGGAACAGGCCAGGAGGGAGCAAAGGTGGGTACAACAGGCAGAGCAGCTCCAAGCAGACCCTCTTTAGGGACCAGACTTTGCAGACACCAGCCCCTCACGAAGGCAAGCCCTTCATGCACCACGCTCAACACCCAGCGGCGCTTTCTCCATTCCCCTCTGCTCACGAGGGCTGGGAGAGAGCAGAGCTCTCCTACTTTGTCACAAGAGAAACTACAGTTGAAACTGCAGCAGCTCGTGGTGCCGTGTTTACCCAGCACTGCAGCTTGCCCTGCCTCCTCCATACTGCGCTCCTGAGAGGCTTCCCAGTTCACAGACACAGCTTTTGCTGTCTCCTAAGTAGGAAATGTGCTGTAGGAGAATACGAGTGCATTGGATAACAAAATCACAGCCTCTCACCCACGGGACGAGTGCTGTGAATCAGAACATGAGACCTGCAAGGGAGGTTTCTGCGTGGCTGCTTCCTCCTTCAGCACTTCTGAAGTTCCCCTGGGTATTGCACAGGAGCAGTCCCAGCAGCATCACTGCAGTACCCGTTACCCTTTCTGAAATTATTGGTTTTTTCTTCTAAATGGATAGAATATAGTGTTCCCAATCATCCCCACTGAATGGTGCCAATAAGGACCAGCCACCATCCAAAAGGCTCTAGAAAGCCAGTATGGGAAGGGACCTTCAGGAAGTTCTGGGTCCCATCCGTCCTTCAGCAGGGGAAGATACAAACAGTAGATGTGCCCACTTCTTCTGGGACTTCCCAAGGTTATTTCAAAGGGGAATGCCTAACCAGAAGACTACTAGATGGTTCAGTGAAGACCCCAAGGTCATCACAAGGTCATTCACAAGTCCAAAGTCAGGCTCAACCCACATGGACAGGCAGAGCAAGCATCAGGTGTAGGCGGATGAGCTGCAGGTCTCAGTTTGGTTCCCACTGTTTGGAGCTTTACACCCATCAGCCACCACCACGCAGCTGCCAGGGGACTTCTCCACCTCCCCAAACCCCCAGAAAGTGGCTCCTCCAGCAGGGACTCAGTGTGCACAAGCATCTCCTGCCTGGGTCCTGCAAAGACCCAGACCATGTGGCTGCCCCCTGGTCATTGGGCTGCATCGCTGATGGGGCAATGCAAAAAAAAAAACTCCAAATCACAACAAGCAACTGACATTCAAGCTGTGATTTTAAAACCTCCCCCTCCAGAGAGCGAACAGCCACAGAGCTGGAAGGAGATCCCACACTCTTTGCAGGAGGGAGATTCAGACCCTAGAAATTTGGGACTCACCGGACCAAAACCAAAGGGAGAACCAGCCTTTGCCTGACCTGCTGCCCCCGGGGACATGTCAGGGGGAGGGGACCGGCGGGCGCCGAGGCTGTCACCCAGCCCAGGGGAGCCGGCCACATGACGGCGGTTAGCTGATTACTGTTTAACCAGCAGCATGAGGGATTACACGGCCCGGAGAATTCCTCCATGGAAACATGAGCAGCCCCGCGCCACCGCCTTCCCGCTCGGGTGACCTCTAAGGATCAGAAGGGTTTTTCCAATAATTTTCCTTTTTTTAAACTTCTCGGCAGGAACGAGCATCACGAGCGCTCTCAAATCCTCCCCCAAGGTGCAAAAGGTTGGCTCTGGGCAGGGTTTGCTCCTCTGCCTCACCACCACAGCTAATACCTGCTCCAGTGCCCCAGGAAACATCAATGCTCTCCACCTTACCCACCACACCGACAAAGCCACCAGGGTAAAACCTCACATCTCATCTCACATTCAGACATCTGTTTACACCTGAGGTTTTTTTCCACCCCCACCACCACCTCCATTACAAAGGGAAAAAAAGCTTCCCAAACGACAAGCTTTTTCCTGAGAAATGCTGTGTTCTGCTTCCAGTAAAGCAAATAAAACAAGGTCTAATCTCAAGGCTTTTACAAAGAAGCAGGAACCCACAGGCAAAGGAACATGAAACAGGGGCAAAATCCCCAAACCTCATTTATGCTGAAGCTGAGGGACGGTAACAACCATCCCCTGGAGCATAAAATCATTTTCTTTGTATTTGGTTAAGTCTGTTCCTATCCTGGAAAGATCAGCAAGAAAAAAGGAGGAAGCTAAGCAGCTCCTGACGAGACTAATTTTACTAGAATGACTTAAACAACCTGGTAACTCCCCAGCCTTGCAACTGGCACAGCTTCCTTTGCTGTCCCATCTGAGCACAGCCACCAAAGGGCCCGTGCTACAGGGATTAGGAGATCAGAGCAAGAATTGGTTTTGTCCTCTTCTTCCCTTCACTCTGAGGTTGCATCAGCCATTACCAAAATATACAGGACTGCAGCAACGCACCCTGCAAAAACACAGGCAGGGCTGCTGAAACACACTGGGATCGAGAGAACAACGGTGTTATTTCAGGCAGCAGCAAAAAGTGCCATGAGAGATTAAACATCCACCACTGCAAATCAGCATCAGCAGGGCTGAGCCTTGAAAACTACAACTTCTGTGCCAGCAACTTCTTTGATGTGCACCGTGAACATTCAGGGCACCGCACACGTGCTTGATGTTAACAAGAGAACCCAAGGTCTTGTTAAGGGTCGGGGGTGGAACCCAACCCAAAAAGCAGAGCCAAAAAACCCAACCCAAAAAGCAAAAAGCCTCATGGAAACCTTCTCCTTTGCTACCCACATGCTGCCCACTCCCCCCATACCCATATATCCCCCCCATACCCATATACTGTGCCTCAAGGAATTAGCCAAGGGTGACCAGCAAACTGCAGATCTACCTGGACCAACACAACCAGAAGGCCCTGGGTTTCATAGAATCATAGAATTGCCCAGGCCAGAAGGGACCTCCAAAGGTCATCTAGTCCGACCCCCCCACAGTCAGCAGGGACACCCCCAACTAGACCAGGTTGCCCAGGGCCTCGTCGAGCCTCTCCTTGAATATCTCCAGGGAAGGGGCCTCAACCACCTCCCTGGGTAACCTGTTCCAGTGCTCCACCACCCTCACAGTGAAGAACCCTCTCCTAATCTCCAGTCTAAATCTGTTCCCCTCCAGCTTGAAGCCATTTCCCCTCGTCCTGTCACTGCAGGCCTTCCTAAACAGGCTCTCCCCAGCCTTCCTGTAGGCTCCCTTCAGGTACTGGAAGGCCGCTATTAGGTCTCCCCGGAGCCTCCTCTTCTCCAGGCTGAACACCCCCAGCTCCCTCAGCCTGTCCTCGTAGCAGAGGTGCTCCATCCCCCTGGAGTTTGCAATGGCCCGTTCGACGCGAGCGCAGTGTCTGGTGTACCAGAAGAGTACCTGTAAACATCGCACAAAAATAAGGGCTGCAGGCCGCAAGGACCACGCGGTGGGCTTCCATCTCCACAGTTTCGGCCACAATCACCACATCACAGAGGAGCCGCTTGCTGGAAAAACACCAGAAAAGACAAAGATCATTTCAGGTCTCCTGGTAAGGCAATAAACTACATCGGTACAGCCTGAAAAAGTTAAGCAGAAAACACACCACTACAGATAAGGCATCTGAGCTTCTGCCAAAAGCCAGTGGAACGTTCACTAATCCTTCAGCTACCAGCTCCTGTCAATGTTCCTGATGCTGCAGCCCTGCCTGTGGTTCTGCTTTTCCCAGAAGAAAAAAAAAATAATTTTGAAGCCAAACTAGGCATACATGCTGCCCAAAGAATGGATGGAACAGTTCCTTACACCACCCAAATAAGTAGAGCTTGGAGAAGGTACAGAAGAGCTTACGAGTTTGGGCACTACCTGGAGCCAAGCTCTAGTAGATCTGTAAGACAAGAAATAGCCGTGGCAAGGGAACACCAGCAGTGCTTTCCTCTTCCCACCAGGGAAAGGTAGAGAGGAAAAATGAAGTTATTCCTGTACTTCCTTCCATTTTTGGCCCTACAGAATGTGACCACCAAAACAACTCCTGGTACTGACCAGCACAGAGACTACCCCAGCCATCTCCCAGTGAGATGTCAATCACCGGAGTTTATCCATGGGCATGAGGACTCCGTTTACCACATGAATTAGTCCGGGATTAAGAGTCACTGGGACAAAGCACAGGGTTCCAAACAGAAACGAAAAAACTTCTGAGCTCCCCCACAGACTCATTGTACAGCTTTGGAAAAGTCACTTCATTAACTACTGACCTTTTCTACCAGCCTCACGTATGTCCTTTGAGGATTCATTAGTTAATGTTTGCACAGAGCTTCGGAGATGCAGACAGCTAGAAGTGCTCAGCCTCCCAATAAGTCGGTTTAAGATGTTTGAGCATACAAATGCAAAATAAGGGTGTTCTTTTCAAATGTCATGCCTGAAAAAGGATCAGGGTCTGTAAATCTAGATGTCGCCTTCTCTTCGGAAATGCTTATCACCAAGCTGCAGTTTGTCTTGAGGAAACTGCAGATCAAATAAACACACACAGAGCTTCCTAATGGACTAGGTATGTCTTCTCTCCTCCACATATCGGAATACATGAACAAAACATCTGTGAAATGGAGGTTTATAGCTGGAAAACAGGAAGGAAGTAGAAACTGGGAGTCTGTGCTCTGCATTCACCCAGTTTGGAAGGGGTGATGGCAATGAGGGGAGCTCTTTAACAGCCTTGTAGGAAGCCTGATGGAGGCTTCCTCATTTCCTTCAGCTTCTGTAAAAGATGCTCTGTTCAATTCCCCTTTGGCTTATAGTCATCTAAAGTCCCCCACTTGTGAAATTTATTTCATCTGGTTTGAAAGCTAAAGAGTGAGCAACATACAGCAAATAGGTTAAGGCTTAGCAAGATTCTTCTAGACCCTCTGCATGAGATTTCTGGGTGCATTTGAATGGAGACACTATTATTTAAGGTAGCTATTAACACCGATTGTTGACAGCTTAACGGATGGCAAGCTGGATGCACATACAATAGATGTGAGAACTGTATATTCCAGGACAACAGCAGGAGCTGACAAAAAGAAATGCCCAGAAGAAGAAAACATCAAACAGGTGCTTAAGGGCAGCTTTCAGTCTTCTATATTTTATCATTCCAGTATTCCACAAGATCTAGCTAACTACAGGCAATAAGAAACATTGTCAGTCTCCAGCTATCCCCACTGTGCTTCAATTAACAAAGGAATAATAGTAGTACAATAGATTTCAAAATGTAGCTGCACAAACCTCTATTTTCAGATCCTTTGCTTTCAGTACAAAGAAAGGACTAGAGGGATGCCAATTAAACAAAAAAAAAAAAGAAAAAAAAAAAAGAAAAGCCCATACTCCCCTAACTACCACAACTCAGCTTCATGCAATTGTTCCAAGGGAAGGATATTTCCATTTTCTGTTCCTATGCAACTGAGAATCGCTGTCAGACATCTGTGGAAGGAGAAGTTTCTAATCCTTCTCCACACTGGAGAATATGTATAATGGGAAATTACTTAATCCACAGAAGAGAGGTGGCTCTTACAGCACCTTTTGAGTACTTTGAGTGTGCAGGAAGAGTGAAGGGTGTTAATCTGCCTCCATCATATCACCTGGATAGCAAGGGAGCACATAAATTCACATGTACCTGTCATTGGAATTATTTTAAAAATTGGGTATCAAAGTCTCCATTTGAATGGTAAAAGACTCAAATCAACTAGTCAGAGAAACGCTCGCTGAACTTCTATCTGATTCATGGGATAACAACCACTTGGGTTTAACCACTGCCACCATGTTGCTGCTGGGATGACAGCAGTTCTTGAAGACTGTGTGTGCCAATATTTTTTTCACAGCCTCCATTCTCCCTGTACCCACGCAGCTGTGTAGAGACCAAGATGTTCTTTTTTAACTAATATCAGGATTTTTAAATTTGCAAGTAGAGCGCTGACATTCTTCCCAAGTTGTTGCTTTTTTTCACCCCCTACTTCAGAGTGCTTAAGCCCAGACTGAGCGACGCTGCTAGTTAAAGAGCATAAGAACAGTACATTAACAATCTTTGGTCCTCAATTATGCGTAGGTGTCTTAATGTCTGTAATGTTCTATTATTGGTTTTCAGACCATTAGCTCAGTTAAGAACAGTTTACAGCTGAACTTGCTGTAAGTAATGGAAAAGACTAAATGAATTATCATCTATAAATGAAGGCTATTGCTCAGCTAATGTTTTTGAGCAATAGCTGGCTTCTTTCTGCTGGGAAGACAGAGAGGTCTGAGACTGGGAAGAACAACCCACCACAAAAGGCCTATATTTTAGCTCTCTCTTCCTACTTGTTTATTAATACCCTACACACAACCACGAGCTGTGACAAAGATGGCATTTTTTTCTTTTTCCTAAGTCTCCTAAAAGCCTTTCTGTTCCAATCAGCACATTTCTGCTCAACCAGAGAGGGTGCCCATTAAGTCAAAAGTGTACCTCCGTAATTCATTCATGACCTTGAATGCCTTTCTCATGTGAGAGGGGTTGACTGTCACTGTGCGCTGGTCCTTTTCATCTTCAGCTGCCTCAGAGGATCGGGAACTCTGCTTAATGCTAAAAACAGGGACAAAAAAAAAAGGAGTAGAAAGTTTGATTCAATGACACTTTAAAAAAAAAACAACAACACAACAGTATCATAAAACTACAGCACAGGGCATTATGCAAGTTTGATTCAATGACACTTTAAAAAAAAACAACACAACAGTATGATAAAACTGCAGCACAGGGCATTATGTACGGAGTCAGTCTCATGCTTGTTAGTCGGCTCAGGTTCATCATATGAAGAGTATCACAAAATGCAGCTACTTCTGCACGGGTGCTGAAAGCCAACCCAGCCCACATTTCAGTCAGCAGGGAAGAAAAGGAAAAAGTGCCAAACACTTGAGGACAAAGCCCAGCCTTACAGGCTTCGGGCCAGGAAAGCAGTATAAGTTGAAATTCAAGCCAGAACATAATTACCTCACTGAATAGAAATAAGACTTCAGCACTGGGAACTAGAGGAGTACCATGGATACCTTAACATCCATACAGAGAAAGAGAAGTTTAGTTTTCAATGTCCCACGTGAAAAACGTAAGCATACAATACACGACTTGTATCTTTTTCCATAGAGCAGTAGAAAAAGAGCAGAGCAAGTAGAAAAGGACTATTAAAACTCCCTGCACAGCTCCCAAAGCATCAGCTTTACCGCTTAGAACCAGGTCTATTTAGTGCCACTGAAATGTATAGCAACAATTATTAAACCAGACTTTCCCACCAGAACCACCAGCTATATAGGTAACGTCAAACCAGATGCACCCAGTTCTGTGCTGTGTCTAACCAGGCCAACAGGTGCCTAAGGCACATCCGTGTCCTCATTACTTTGTTTGGAGCATTGGCTCTTTACACAGAATTGACATCAGGTCAATATCTCCACCTCCCCGGTCTGGAAGTGTGGGAAATCACTCGGAGCTAAAGGTTTCCACCTATGAAAAAAGCAGCACGTAAGAGCAAGGTCCCCGTCCTGCTCAAAGCCACAGCTCATCCCTCAGACCCACCAGCAGGTGAAGGCAAACAAGACAAGTCAAGCAAGGTTGTCCATGTTAAAAGCCAACCCCAAGCAAATGACAGACCTTAGGAGGTGACCCCATCACCACCGTGCATCAGATCCAAGACCTTCTCAGAGTTTTTCTTCCAAAGGACGGTCTCCTTCAGCTTCATGTTTGTCCTCTCCTCCCTGCCACCTTTTTTTAGTTGGTCTTGTATCACGATCAAAAAGGCTGAAATGTGTTAAACCAATAGTCTGGACAGCTCAACATCCTGACCCTACAGGTGACCAGAAGATGATGTCTGAAGAAGGGTACCAAGCCAGGGAAGCATAGAGGGATCCTTCCCTAGAACCACTTGGCAGCCTCTGCTAAGGTCTGTAGGCATGTACATATAAATATATATACACGTAATATTCACATACAGTGACTTTTCCTTTAAAAAACACGATTATTCACAACTTCCTGACCGGTGGCTGTTACCAACACCGTGTCCCTTGACACCACACAAAGCTCTTTGCCCCCTGAGCTGTCCTCGGTGGGTTGCACTGTCCTCCTTCTAGAAACAAGATGCTGAGCAGCAGCCAAGCTGCAGGAACACACGCCTGCATACTGAGTGGCCTCCAGCTTTGTGCCCGAGACAAAGGTTAATGCCAAAAACCCAGCCAATTCCTTCACTTTGCTGAGCAAGTGAAATATTTTCAGTCATAAGAGAAGCCACGAGGCTGAGCACAGCAACACTCAGCACACTCACGTCCTGGATGAGGGAGACAACTTCCCAGACCGCATTACAGTCATCATCCAATTAGCTTAGCGTGGCTGGATTAAAAGAGAAAAAAAAAAAAAAAAAATCAGAAAGGAAAGTACCTCTTGTTAAATGTTCAGTATTCAAGGGACTGGTACCAGGCAACGACAGCTTTTCTGTCCCCAAAGAAAGCTGGACTCATTCTGTGCCACACGCAGCGTCGATGGGCACAGAGTCACAGCAGCACTCGGCTCTTCCCCAAATCTGCACACCCCAGCGAGGGAGTCTCCTTGCTCCAGGGACACGGCCAAATTCAGCTAAGCCTCAGTGTTGTATCTATCAAAAGCCCCGGTTGAAATCTTGGGCCAAGATGAGTTTGACCACAGCTCTAAACATCCCAGCATAAACCCTTGCTTTTTAAACAGCTAAACCTGCCCTCGGCAGAGCCAAGGAGTGAAAAATGAGGCTCTGGAACTGCAAGTGACTTCACCGAGCTTTCAGTCTCCAAAGCCAAAACACATACGTACAGGAAGCAAACAAAACAAACAAAAAAGAAAACTAAAAGAAAAAAAAAAAAAGAAAGTGAAAGCGAAAGGCGGCAGCAGGGAGAGCTGTACCCATCGCTCCCGGGGCCACCACCGGACACTGCTTTGGTCATCGTCATGATGGACCTCGTGGGGTCCAAAATCAAGTGACGCACACTAAAATCACAAGGTTTCTCTAATCAGAAAAAGCACACCGCTGAGATTTATTTATTAGCCCTCCTGTGCCGGAGACCAGATTCATTATTATCAAACTTTTCCGTTGGCAAGAGACACAGTTCAAAGGACACGGCGAGTTTCATTGAACACCAAAGTAAATGTCACATCAACAAGCCTTCATAAAGCCTCAACTCCACCAACGTTTGTCTGTGTATTTTAAAAGCAAAAAACCTTCCTTCAGAATTTCTGAAAAACATCAATGGGTTCTTCCTAAAAAGCATGAAAAGTAACTTTTTAAAAAGCATCCTAAAAGGCATCCTCGGCTTGATTAGCAGGGGTGGATTTCGCATGTTGCCAAAGGCTCACCAGAAGAAAATACTGCAGATTGGTTAAAAACTTGTTTCAACAAAAAGCAAGATATGCTATTTAAAGTTTTTCCAAATGACTCATATAAAAAAAAAAAACACATTTGAAAAATTAATGGCCAAGAGCCTTTAACTCATCTTTGAGACTGACTCAGCTGCCACAGAACTGGGTTCCACTAATGGACGGAGGATTATTTTATCAGGGAGGAAGATTTCACACCCCCGTGTGCACACTCTCCAAGCTCACCGACACGTTTCCGATGTAAAAATGCAAGAACCTAAACCCTCCAAGCAAACACAACCCACCACAAAGCAAAAAGCTACCCCTGAGAAGACCAAAAACCTGCATTGCATAGCCCTTTTTTCATGCTTTTTTACCCACAACTCTAAGAATTATTACGCTTATTACATTGTTATCATATTAACGGGGCAAAGCCAAGGAGGAACAGGGTCCTCTGATCAAAGGCACTGCCTGAGACCACCCGGACACGCTGAACACCTCGTGATCACAGAGACTTTCCCCCCAGCACCTCCACGTTTGCCTCGCTGATGTCCTACCACACCAGCGGGACTGGGAAGCCGGCTGCCAGGAGCAATTTGTTCTATTCCTGGGCTATCTGAGGCCGCGCACCGAGCGAACGGACAAATGATTTAATTTCCCTGGGCCAGATGAACACCCTCGTTAGGGACACAGCAGGGTTCTCCTAAAATAAGCGAAGAGGCTCTTACTTTCAGAGAGTGCCAACCCCACCTCCACCTCCTGCGTGTCCCCGAGTAGAACAAATGAACCCCAATTTTGAGAGCCCCAAATTAAGCCAGTGAAGCTAATCACAGCCCCGTTTACACCGTGGTCCCCCTCCCCAAGCCCCACTGGCAGGGCTCAGCTCAGAGCACCCGGGGGCTCGCAGCACAGCTCCTGCCTGAGCAGCCACATACCAACCCACAGAAAGGTATTTTAAAAACCCATAACCCGTAGCTCTGTATCAACTATAAAGTTGGGTTGCCTTAGTTACCAGCAGTAATTACAGATGTCTTTGTAGATTACGTGAAAGAATAAAAACCTCCCTTAGAGCTAAACTGTCCCCTGGCAAGATTATTGCCATGCAGAGGGCTGGTAAACCCCAGGACCAAAAATCTCAACTCTGCCAAAACCAATTCTACCACTGGCTTTACTGGAGCCAGGAGTTCACTCTAAAGGAGGGGCAGATCTCAAATGTGCTCTCCTTCGGAGCAGAGAAGGATGAGCTTCTGCTCATGTTTCTGGGAGAACAGCCACCACACTCAGCCCCAAGCCCACAATGTGGACACCACAAAGGTCCTCCTCCACCAGGCTCTCACGTTAGAGAGATGATGGGGCTCATATCCAAGTCCAGCCCAGCCCAACCTCATCCCACTGTGCTGCATATGGGGGCGTTCTCTGGGGAGCTGCTCTCATCTCCTGCCTGCCCATTGCAGGCTGAGGTCTGCTCTCCCGGGTTGTCCCATAACACTGCAGAGCTTCGGCCCCACCAAGGTTGGCCAAAGAGTCAACAGAGCTTGGTGACCAGCCCTGCCACAATCCAACACTTGTGCAGGCACTTCAAATCCTTGTATTAACTCAGAATGACACACTAACTGTAAATTTTCAAGGCCCATGTAGCTTCTTGGTGGGATACATTACAATCATCACTGTAAAACGTTCATCTTCAGTTTCTGACAGGTTTGACATAGCTCTGATCTAAAAATGTAATAGATACCCAACAGCAGTCACTAGTCTTCAAAACTTAAATGCCTCTACTAAGATAAATGGAGACCAAAACCTTAATTTAGTCTTAGCAAAATGAAAAATCGTTTCACCTTAACTGGAGTAATTCTCTGTTTAGAATCAACAGCCAAAATCATAAAGCAAATATGTTGTGCTCAATAGTTTTATTTCTCGAGTCAGGCAGACACTGTAGATGCCCATGTAATGGATATTCATAAAAATATCAAATTCTGAATTTTTCTTTAGGTATATACAAAGATAGTAGAAAAAAAATGTGAGTGAAGGAATCCAAATACGTAGATGGATTTTTGAGAGGATTTCAGAGAAACATGTTATCATTAAAACATATGGGAGGTAGCATAATGGAAAGGATTATATTTTTTTTATTTTGCTATTTTGTTGAATTTTTTCCATCAACATGGAGACATTAGCTTAGAAAAAACACACAATTGGTATACAACAGATCCCCAGAAGGATATTCATATCAAAGATGACCTCAGGGGAAAAGCAGACTTCAGAAACTACTGAGAAGAAAAGTCTTTGCTGACAGTAATGGAAACAACACAAAATAACTCAAATATGACAATGCCATTTGCTTTCAAAGATAAATATTGTATTTCTCCAACAAATACTAAGAAGAGACTACCCCCACTCAAAGATAAAGTTACAGGCATTTTAATTCTTTAGCCAAGAAAATTAACATTCCAGGGTTTTTTTTTCCTGTTAAAACTCAAACACATCTTGCAAGTTCAGAACCAGACTATCATGCCTCACGTAATTTCTCCATAAAATGAAAATCCCTATCTGCACAGTAAAAGAAAATCAGGATTCTGAAATAATTTATTGCTAAATGTGAATGTTCCAGGTTAAATCCCCCTTGCCTCTGGCTGCTTCTGCCCACAGGCAATGCCACGGGCACATGATACCACTGAGCCACTCGGATGTGCAAGTTATCAGGATATTTGAGTCCGGGCAGGCTTGGGACCAGAGTCAGAGGTGATGCGAGCACCAACAACGTGTTACTCTCCAAATACAAAAATGGAAAAAAAAAAGCAATAACATTGAAAACCAGAGGGAATTCTGCTGTCATGAAAGTCAAAGAGTGTAAAATGTGAGGCCTGATCTGCATGACATAGATCTGAGCTGAAACGAGGGGCAAAGGTACAAGAATGGGAACAGAACCAGCCCAGGGTGCTCGCCCACCAAGGTCATTTTCCAACCCCTCTTTCCAGGACTTGCTCAGAGCAGGCAAAGCAACCCCCACACAACGTGCCCTTTCGAACCAGAGAGCAGGTGAATATTTCCAGCTTTCCTTGCCAAGAGTCAAACCCCACATCGTTACTGCCCGCAACCAGTTCAGGATTGCCTTCCTCTTCCCAAAAAAACTAGAAATACAAGCAGCAATTTGGATAATCATTCCCCACTTCCACAGGCAGAGAATGTGCTGAGGGGGACGGTCCTTCATGTCCTGAAAACAGATGGCCTGGAAAAAAATGGATAAGGCAAAACAGTCCAGGTACTTTTCCGGTGACTTTTTCACCGCTGTTATTCCCAGCAAAAGGCCTCCAGACAAAATGAGGTAACTGTAAAAACCTTTGCTGGTAACTGTAAAAAAAAGGTAATAAGTAATAGTGCCGAGGATGATCCCAGCCTGGGGTATCAAAACAGCTCTGCTCCGCTTCCTCAAACACTGGACTATATTTATATATATATGTAAAGAAAAAAGGACAAAAAACCCATTCCATGGACTAGCACCCAGCACAAGAAGATAAGGCACTTGAAATTAATTAATATCTGGATTAATATCCAGAGGTGGCCATTCAAACCCTTACGGGAAGCAGAAGCCCCACATTGCAATTTAAGAGAGATGTGGCAGGCTGAAAGTTTTGTTTTGCACATTAAATACACAAACAATTGCAACCTTTGAGTCCCATAAGGGTAGAAAGCTGCCCTTTGGAGCTTGGAAAGCAGCTCCCACAGGCTGCTGCAAGTGTTTTCCCTCAACAGAGGGAAAATTTCCAGAATTTGGGTGTTGATCCCAGCTTAATTTTCCGATGTATCATATTTAAACAAAACTTCTGTCGAGCCCTGACAATTACTACCAGCAGATCAAGCCCTCTCTCTGCTCCCCCACCCCCTGCAAGGTCACCAGCACAAAAGGAAGCATTCAGCATATCCTGTTTTTTTAAAAAATATCCCCCCTAAAAAACCTAAACCAGCTTAACCTTTAGTCTGAAGCAGCACAACTGAGCAGAAGGCACCCCGACAGCGGGGAGGATGAAGGCAGAGCCGAAACACTGAACATCCCCCTGGCATCTACTGAGTCCCTGTGCACAAATAACCTCTTTTATGCATTCAGGGGACATCAGGTCGGCTCTGAGAGCACTTCTGCACACCGTTTTGGAGCAAAATAGCTGCCTTGCAGAAAATAAAGTCTACATGGACCAGCTACTGTGCAAGGGAGACACAGGACCCCCTCCTGCCTGCCGTAACGCCCGGGTGATGCACAGCTTCCACATACACACACGGGTAAATTGACCCCTGGAGGCTTCACAGGTGTTTGAGATTTTAATTCATTACTCAAAAAAAAAAAAAAAAAAAGAGGCAAATATGAGCGGGTAAGCTGCTGGAGGCTCAAGATACAAACAAGGCAGATACAAACAAGGCACATCTCGTTGACCGAGCGACCCTGTAGCACACCAGCCCACCTTTCCTGCTCCACCAGCGATGCCAGAAAACACCCGCTGGGGCAGCCAGCCTCCCTCCCCTCTTCCTTCAGCTCTAAAACACGTCCTTACTGGAAAACCACCCTGTGTCCTTCCCTGTGGGTACAGGGGGCCAAGCCGCCCGTCACCATGACATTGCAACATGGAGTAATAACACGGCAGGCGCCCATGGGAGATGGGATTTCTGCAAGCGGGTGGCAATGGGGAGGGGGGACGGGAATCCCCCCCCTCAAACGGCGTCCCGCATGCCTGCACACAGCCCCGGCGAGCTCCGGGTGGGGGGGAACGGCACCTCCATCCCCTCCGAGCATCCTCATCCCCTCCGAGCATCCCCCATCCCGCATCCCTCCGGGACCCCCCCCCCCCGCCGGGCCCCGCCGCGGTGCCGGGGAGGACACAAAGGCTCGGTAGCGGTCCCTACCTCTCCTCCTCCATGGTGCGGGGCGGCGGGGGGCCGGGGCGGGCGGCGGGGCAGGCTCAACGCCCCGGGCCCGGCATGGCTGCGAGCGGCCGCCCCCGCCCCGGGCCGCTTCCTGCGGGAGCGGAGCGCTGCGTCCCCGCCGCGCCCCGCCGCAGCGACTGCCGCTCCATGGTGCGGGGCGGCGGGGGGCCGGGGCGGGCGGCGGGGCAGGCTCAACGCCCCGGGCCCGGCATGGCTGCGAGCGGCCGCCCCCGCCCCGGGCCGCTTCCTGCGGGAGCGGAGCGCTGCGTCCCCGCCGCGCCCCGCCGCAGCGACTGCCGCCGCCGCAACACCGCACCGCCTCCTCCTCCTCTTCCTCCTCCCCGGCGAGCTTGCGATCGTCTCTGGGCAACGGCAGCTGCGGAGGGCGGCCCCGCCGCGCCGCCCGGCCCCCGCCGCCTCCGGTCAGAGCCGCTGGCGCAGCCCCCGGTTACGGCAGCGAGGAACGAAACGGGTCGATGGACCGCCCCGAGACGTCCCCAAAGGCGGGGGAGGGATGGCGAAGAGCGGGGACCCACCGGGGAGCGGGACGGGAGGGAGCCGGCAGCCGCGGGGAGCAGCTCTCCGCTCCCCAACATCCACCCGTCCCTCCGTCCGCTGCTCAGCTCAGCCCGGAGATCCGTGCCTTTAACTCCATCACTCCAGAGGTGGCCTCTGGGGAGATGGTGGATGAGCCAAGGGGTCCGTAACTACTTTAATCCGTCCAATCTCTAGATTAAAGGAAAGTTCTAGCGGACCGAAAAGCCCCTGTACCCACCAGGAGGTGCAGCCCGCACACCGGGCAGAGAGCGGAGAGGACTGGTGATGCTCAGACCCGCTGATGAGGGTCCCAGCCCCCCTACATCTCCCCACACCGTCCACAGAAAGCAAGCTCCAGCCCCAATTTATAAAATTCCCCAATCTCTAAGAGTCTTGCTGTCCTTCTGTGCGATGTACCAGGGCAAATACATGCTGTGTAGGCAATGTGAGTCCTTCTAAACTGCAGGGGGTATTTAGACTGAAGCACTGGACTAAATCACATTTGCCATTTTTATTCCAATTGATACAAATGCAGAGACTTTAACTTCAATCTATATTTTTCCCCCCCTTCTATTAAAAGATTTTCTCAATCTTATTCTGCAACAATGAGGCTCTAGAGGTCAATTATAATAAAGACAAGAAACATTTACTTTCTTCATTACTTTTCCATTCACAGGATGTTCTTGTGCGAAGATATAAGCATCAAGAGATTTCTCCTGCGAGATACCATTCCAACTCTTTCCTAAATAAAATTACCTCAAACCATGTCCTCCTCCTTACTAAACCTACGTTTCTTACATCTTTTTAAAATCTATCAGCAATTATGACTGAACAGATGGCATTGCACCTTCCACACGAGGCTCTCAAAAGCTGGTTGAGAATCTTAACTAGTCATCACCCCCATTCTTCAGATAAGAAAACTTAACACACCTGGAAGTTAAAGAACTTTATAAAAGTCACATGGGGATGGAGTGTCAAGAGTCCTGCTGTCTAAACACCATTTGGCAGCCTCCCCATAAACTGAAGAAATACAAATAAAGCCATGAAGCCAAACCACACAGGATTCAGGCAAAATTCCTGCGTGTTCCCTTTGAGAATCCTGTTAAATTATCGGTTTAACACATCCAGATCCTCAGGTACTTCCCAAGTGTCTGCTCAGTCTTACACTCTTGATGCACAACATGCAAAACAGCAAGAGAAGTTCAAACCAGATTAAAAAAAAAAAAGTAACTATATTAAAAATAGTCAAATTCACCTAGAAAACAAGGGCTGGAGTTTGTTTTCATTCAGCAAGTCCCTCAGTAATCAAAAAAATTCCAGATACAAGAGCAGGTCCTCAAATTGCTGCAAAGTACCCATGTATTTTTATTAGCACATATGTTTTAAATAATAAAATATTAGGCTTTCACCATAAAATCGACGTCTCACTTCAGTCCACCCAGGAACCAGGCTCCCAGGTTGAACCAACCCAGAAATACCTTCTTACATACTTTACCCCACCGGGTCGTGCACCCCTGGACTCTGCAAATGCTGATAGCAGCCACGGAAAGGTAAATCCCAGTGACAGACAAGAGCAAACCAGTGAGTAGTCCTTGCTGGAATGGGACAAAGGCATGTTCCAGTAATCAGAGATTATCTTTACAGCAGCCTTGCAAAATAATCATGGCTGGGTAACAGCCCCAAGTGGAAAATTTCTTACGTGTTTTTAGGTGCAAAGATTGGTATCTTGAAAGAGCAGGCGGGTTAAAGGAATTAGCAAC
>NW_015090893.1:14494503-14509523 GCF_001431845.1 Calidris pugnax | reverse complement strand
CCGCCGGGCCCCGCCGCGGCGCCGGGGAGGACACAAAGGCTCGGTAGCGGTCCCTACCTCTCCTCCTCCATGGTGCGGGGCGGCGGGGGGCCGGGGCGGGCGGCGGGGCAGGCTCAACGCCCCGGGCCCGGCATGGCTGCGAGCGGCCGCCCCCGCCCCGGGCCGCTTCCTGCGGGAGCGGAGCGCTGCGTCCCCGCCGCGCCCCGCCGCAGCGACTGCCGCCGCCGCAACACCGCACCGCCTCCTCCTCCTCTTCCTCCTCCCTCCTCCTCCTCGCAGCCTCCTCCCCCGGCGAGCTTGCGATCGTCTCTGGGCAACGGCAGCTGCGGAGGGCGGCCCCGCCGCGCCGCCCGGCCCCCGCCGCCTCCGGTCAGAGCCGCTGGCGCAGCCCCCGGTTACGGCAGCGAGGAACGAAACGGGTCGATGGACCGCCCCGAGACGTCCCCAAAGGCGGGGGAGGGATGGCGAAGAGCGGGGACCCACCGGGGAGCGGGACGGGAGGGAGCCGGCAGCCGCGGGGAGCAGCTCTCCGCTCCCCAACATCCACCCGTCCCTCCGTCCGCTGCTCAGCTCAGCCCGGAGATCCGTGCCTTTAACTCCATCACTCCAGAGGTGGCCTCTGGGGAGATGGTGGATGAGCCAAGGGGTCCGTAACTACTTTAATCCGTCCAATCTCTAGATTAAAGGAAAGTTCTAGCGGACCGAAAAGCCCCTGTACCCACCAGGAGGTGCAGCCCGCACACCGGGCAGAGAGCGGAGAGGACTGGTGATGCTCAGACCCGCTGATGAGGGTCCCAGCCCCCCTACATCTCCCCACACCGTCCACAGAAAGCAAGCTCCAGCCCCAATTTATAAAATTCCCCAATCTCTAAGAGTCTTGCTGTCCTTCTGTGCGATGTACCAGGGCAAATACATGCTGCGTAGGCAATGTGAGTCCTTCTAAACTGCAGGGGGTATTTAGACTGAAGCACTGGACTAAATCACATTTGCCATTTTTATTCCAACTGATACAAATGCAGAGATTTTAACTTCAATCTATATTTCCCTCCCCCTTCTATTAAAAGATTTTCTCAATCTTATTCTGCAACAATGAGGCTCTAGAGGTCAATTATAATAAAGACAAGAAACATTTACTTTCTTCATTACTTTTCCATTCACAGGATGTTCTTGTGCGAAGATATAAGCATCAAGAGATTTCTCCTGCGAGATACCATTCCAACTCTTTCCTAAATAAAATTACCTCAAACCATGTCCTCCTCCTTACTAAACCTACGTTTCTTACATCTTTTTAAAATCTATCAGCAATTATGACTGAACAGATGGCATTGCACCTTCCACACGAGGCTCTCAAAAGCTGGTTGAGAATCTTAACTAGTCATCACGCCCATTCCTCAGATAAGAAAACTTAACACACCTGGAAGTTAAAGGACTTTATAAAAGTCACATGGGGATGGAGTGTCAAGAGTCCTGCTGTCTAAACACCATTTGGCAGCCTCCCCATAAACTGAAGAAATACAAATAAAGCCATGAAGCCAAACCACACAGGATTCAGGCAAAATTCCTGCGTGTTCCCTTTGAGAATCCTGTTAAATTATCGGTTTAACACATCCAGATCCTCAGGTACTTCCCAAGTGTCTGCTCAGTCTTACACTCTTGATGCACAACATGCAAAACAGCAAGAGAAGTTCAAACCAGATTAAAAAAAAAAAAAGAAACTATATTAAAAATAGTCAAATTCACCTAGAAAACAAGGGCTGGAGTTTGTTTTCATTCAGCAAGTCCCTCAGTAATCAAAAAAATTCCAGATACAAGAGCAGGTCCTCAAATTGCTGCAAAGTACCCATGTATTTTTATTAGCACATATGTTTTAAATAATAAAATATTAGGCTTTCACCATAAAATCGACGTCTCACTTCAGTCCACCCAGGAACCAGGCTCCCAGGTTGAACCAACCCAGAAATACCTTCTTACATACTTTACCCCACCGGGTCGTGCACCCCTGGACTCTGCAAATGCTGATAGCAGCCACGGAAAGGTAAATCCCAGTGACAGACAAGAGCAAACCAGTGAGTAGTCCTTGCTGGAATGGGACAAAGGCATGTTCCAGTAATCAGAGATTATCTTTACAGCAGCCTTGCAAAATAATCATGGCTGGGTAACAGCCCCAAGTGGAAAATTTCTTACGTGTTTTTAGGTGCAAAGATTGGTATCTTGAAAGAGCAG
The DNA here is from genome assembly GCF_001431845.1 of Calidris pugnax. Lineage (NCBI taxonomy): Eukaryota > Metazoa > Chordata > Aves > Charadriiformes > Scolopacidae > Calidris > Calidris pugnax. The sequence continues at coordinate 14,507,300 of NW_015090893.1, read as the reverse complement.
GCGGGTTAAAGGAATTAGCAACACCCAATGGGTGGAATTTTTCCAGCCTCTTTCCAAAATTCCTAGTCCTGAGTAGTCCTACATTCATCCTACACCTCATCTACCCTCAACCGTACACCCAATGCTCAGAGCAGAAGGGTCCACAGACTGCCCGTTCCAACCAGCACCACCATGCCCTGGGCCCACCAAAACCTTTCCAGATTCCTGTGACAATCTTCAGATCTACAGTGAAGGACCAAACCCCAAAGCTCTAATGAGCTGCAGGGAGAGAAGAGATCAAAGCATGGGCAGTGTCCCTACAACAGCAAGGAATTGCTTCAGTAAAAATGCCAGGAAGGGAGGGAATAAAAACAACCCTGCCAATCTGATCCCAAACCCTCTCCTGGCTGATGTAACCCCGAGGTTGTAAGTAAAGCATTTAGAGTGCTTCTGGGAATTTAACTCTGTGAAGAGCAGCAATATGCCCAGACAGCACCATGTCAGTCTCCACAGCTGCAGCAGAAGCCAGAAAGGGCCCCCCTCCCCAAAACCCAGCAAAGGATCACACAGTTCAAATACAGCCCTCACTCCTCTGTATATACCCATTTCCAGATATATACCAATATACAGGTTCCAGAGCTCCATATCATAAACAATTTGCTATCTTCAGCAGCTCTCCTTTTTAGTTGTATAACCCACTCCACTAAATTATTAATCATCTTACTTAAAAAACGATGGCTTCTGCATTGAAGAGCTGTGGAAGGAACACATAAAACACTGCAACCATGGAAGCTTCCAAGGCTGCATCTTCCCAGCCTAAGTTACATCTTTTAAAAAACAGAATGAAAAACACGTCTCAATCTTATATTCAAACTTTATGTGTGTGTGTATATAGATATATATGAGTGAACAACCTGATCTAACCCCTGAAGCTGATCCTGCTTTGAGGGATGTTTGAACTGGATCACTTCCACAAGTCCCCTCCAATTAAAATTATTCCATTATTCTAATTAAGTAAATATTCATTTAGATAGATCTATACTAAGACTACATTTCCTGGGAAAAGCTCCACTAAGATAACCAATACAAGATAAACAATGAAAGTTATCTACTGAAAGAGATGTCTCAGTATCTCCATGGCTGACCATGGAGGTGGTACTTGGGTACGGCACTGGCTCCCACTGGTCCTGGAGCACTTCGTGGAGAAGTCCTGAAGGCAACTGCTGCCCAACCACTGCTGGAATTTAGAGCATGCCATATTGCTTTCACATAACAAAACCAAAACAGCAGCTAAAATTTAGCTACTTCAGCAACTCATGGGGATCCAAGTCACCACAGGGCTCAAAGGAAAGCTCTAGGAGACCTTCTAGGTAGGGAACTTCCTAGAGCTGGAATCGGTGATGTTTTGGCAGCTGAAGCCTAAGAGGTAAGAGACTTCCCACTGAAGCACTGGTTTCTGAAGAATGTGTTTTGCAGAGGAGAGGGGGCTGGAGCATGCACCCCAACACTCTCCCCACACCAGGTTCCTGCTCCTCAGGCAGAGGTGCTGCAGAAGCCATCAGCATCTCCAGACTCCGGGACTGTTGCCCTCTGCTGGTAGATGTCCCACTTCTAGACTCCTCTCTGCCAGCAAAACTGGAATTTCTGAAATATGTTTTCCTTTAGTCTTTAACATAAATCACCCTTCCTATAAAAATAGTGGGTTTGCTCCAACACTTTCATCAGAACACCACCACCACCGTTAGAATAACCACCCCTGGCCATCCTCACCCCCAGGCTGTGACTTTTGGAGCGTGAGCCATCCCATTGCTCACCCTCCCCAGCAGTAACACATCAGCTAAAAATGTTCTTCCTGCTCCTCCTCTTACCCTTTCCTATAGCATAAGCAATTGTTGTCACCCGCAGCCAGCTATGTCAGCAGCACAGGCTTCCTGCCCTGTGCTCATATTACTTATTTATCAGAAACTTGCTGGAAGATTTTCAGATAGATTTTTATGGCATAGAATTGAGCGCTCAAAAGGAAAAATTAACATTCAGGAAGAAAGCTGTAAAAACAACTGTTGTGGGCACCAGAACAATGGCAAAGGCCAGTATTCAGACACCTAAATAATACCAAGTCCCTCTGTCGCATGAGTCCTTAGTTTTGACTCCCATTTCTGCCCCTACTGAAGTGTACGGTTCTCCCTACGGGCTGAACACATGGACTTGAGAAAAAGTTTAGGCTATTGTCCAAAATGTGGGATTTTTTTCCCCAAAATATTTTTGCTTCAGTGTTAAAATATCATTTTAATGGGATTGTCTTTATAATATATCTTTATAATATATCCCTTAATGCTACTACCTTCTGTAATAAGGGGAAACCACCAGTGTGCTTCATAAAGATGTTGTATGCATATTAATTTATATTTGTATATCAATTCTAAGATACCAGCAAAACCAAACCTATTCTCATTCAGGATCTCCCCACCCCAGCCCAAATCTCTTTACTGTTATTCCTTATATATTCATTGCCTCACTCTCTTCTTGAAATTTTTTTTAAACATTTCTGGTTTTGTTCTTTGCAAAAGCCAAGAAGCACAGTCCCACCACCCTATTGTCCTAACACAACATGCTGCAACGTTAACACCAATGAATAAATCACACAAATTTAGGCAAGATTGTTTCTGCAGGCACATTATTTTACCTGAACAGAAAAGCTGTCTGGTGCAGCACATCTTCCTCGCGGATAACGGATTATCCTTCATTATCCTGTTTGGCATTTTCTGGGAAACCCCCTTTTTCTGCTCAATCTCCATAGCATATTCAGAGTGGGAACTCTGTGTCAGGGGCTCAGCTCAGGTTTCTGTTCACTTACTGGACTTTTGTGGTGTGCTTTTCAGGGCTCAGCTTTCCCATCCTCTCTCTCTGTGCAGAAGCTCACCCTGTGAGGGAGAAAGAAAACATACTTTGAGAGGGTGTTAACGAGCATGTGGCACCAGCTCATTGCAACACTTTTTGGCCTAGAGCAGCAGCAACAATAAAACAAGCCCAGCTCTTCCTTCCCAACCTTCCTTCCAAAGGCAATGTTTCCCAAGTCCCTCCCAGCTGACTCCCCAGTACAGAGAAAACAACTCCCCATTGCCACCAGCTACGCACAAACCCAACCCAACCTTTCCCAAACACACGTGGTTGTGATTCATCACCAAGCTCATGCCTCAAAGAGGCTCCAAAAATAACGTTGATACCACAGAGCGGAAACCCAGATTCTAGCTGGTGCTGGGGGAGTTAAAAGAAAACTCCAATAACAACTGCTAAATGATGTAATTACAGAAAAAAACTAATTTGCCTACATTTATAGTTGCAGAAAATAATGGATGGGTGGGCCTAGAGGGAAAAAGCCATGGCAATTCGCACCAGGCTACTTACTGCACAGGCTTGAAATGCCTCATATGCTCCTGGAGATATCTCTTTTTTGAGAGGCCGCATCTCCATGAAAAGAACAGTAGAAAGCTCACAGTACTTCTCCTGCAGAATGCACTTTGCTAAACATCTACACAAGAGGCATTAGCAATTACAACTAGAGCCATCCTGCAGTCCGGCAGAGAGCTCAGAGAGAGAAGTCCTGAACCTGTGATCAGACAGAACTCTAAGGAGCTCTCACCAGTCAAGGGAGCACCATTATTCCAGCGGTGGTGGAAAGAAAACAATTAAAGTAACCCAAATGAATCACACAGTGAAGGACTTTGGCCGAATTTGTTACCCAGTAAACTTAAAAGATTACCAAAACCTAAAGAGGTACTAGATAACCACACCGAGAGAACTGGGAATTCAGCACCAGAAATCTTTCACCACTCTGCAACCCTGCCAGGGAGCAGTCAGGGAGCCTGACAGCAGAGGACATCCCTTTTGAGGAGGGAGGGGACCTGGAGGATGAAACAGGAGTAGACTATTTCAAAACCCAGGCGAGAGTGCTGTTATACAAGAGAGAGGGAAACACAGCCTCCCCTAGGGCTGTGCTCTGCCCACCTCCTTGTAATTTGTCCATCAGGGTGTGTGGTTGGAAAAGGGAGGCTTTTCCCTGAACCTGTGTTAGCGTGCGGTCAAGAAAACAAGATTATTGATCCACTGAGGAAGAGAACAAGTGAAAAGAACATGCATTTTATCCAGCATTGCTTTAATCTCAGGACATGCTGGAAATCAGGACTGGGCTCCTGATTCCCAACCCGTGTCTGCGGTGACCAGACCCACACTTCCTTCCCCCCGGGACTTTGCTGTAAGCGAAAGCGTCTTACCAAATAGAACCAGCCCATTGTGTAAAAACACAGAAAGCAGCAAAAGTTACAGAAATGACAGAGGAGACTGAGATGATTTTCACCTTTTATCTTGACTGGGTTACAGACCACCCGCGCATTTTCAGGTGCGCAGCTTCACATGCCTCTCCATTCAAACCAGTTTTCCTGGGGAGGCCAGGGCTCCTGCGAGACAAACTACCTGGCAATCACACAGTATAAAGCAGCATTTGAACAACTGAAGTTATTTTCAGATTTGTCAGCTCATTATGCTTCTAAGGCATTTTTCTGCAACATTCATCAGTGATTTGTACTTTGATGGGAGCGAGCAAATGTGCATCTTGACACATTTCCAGCCAGAAACGTAATCCCTTTCTAAATTGGCATCGATTCCTTACTGCATTACACATGAAAAGAGTTATTTATAGTAGTTTAATGAGTGCAATATGTATTGATATTATATATAGCTCTACAAAGGGTAGTTCAGGTTTTTTAAATTTTTTTTTAATTTTTTTTTTTGAGGAAGATTTTTTAATTTTTTTTTTTATTTTTTTTTTTGAGGAATTGCTATTCTTTCCAAATCGGTGTATTTTCCATTTGTGAAAGCATTTGGGAATGAAACTGCAGGCAGCAGCCTAAGAGGGTTAATATCCAGATGCCTCAGACAGATGGCATTATTAGTCTGACTGGGCTTGACATCTAGTTTTCAAAGTTAAGGAGCTTTGGTTACTTGGATGGCTGACAATCTGAGAATAGCCAGTGCTCTAAGCTGGATGCTTTCTGTAACAGCCATAGGCGATGCCGCAGCTCTGCCTAACAGACTTTTAGCCAAAAAAACCCCAAAAGTTACACCAAGATCAACCACACTGAGAAGGTACTTCAGAAAATGCTGCTGCAACTCTTAGTTTAGGACTCCCACTGGCAAAGGCTGAACCCAGGGCAGAGAACACTACTTGAATTTTAATTTTTTAAACTTTTTTTTTAATACAGCCTAGACCTGCAGTGTTCCATCTTTTTAACTGTTCTGTCTATTCAGTAGATAAAACTACAGGAAATATAAGAATCTGAAGAATGTCTCTCTTCTGCACCAAAGTACAGCTTCACAGCCCTTGCTCTTCCAGTGTTCCCACTCCCCATTTCCCCCATGAGATGGGTTAGATGTTTTTAAGGGGAAACACTCTCAGAACCATACCAACAAGAGGTACCAGTACAAAGGTGACTATATATTTCTGCCCATTTATATCACAGAATGGTTACAGTTGGAAGGGATCTTAAAGATCATCAAGTTCCAAACCCCTGCCCTGGGCAGGGACACCTCCCACCAGACCAGGTTGCCCCATCCAGCCTGGCCTTGAACCCCTCCAGGGATGGGGCAGCCACAGCTTCTTTGGGCAACCTGTTCCAGTGTCTCACCACCCTCACACCAAAGAATTTCTTTCTAATATCTCATCTAAATCTCCCCTCTTTCAATTTAAAACCATCACCCCTCATCCTATCGCCCCACTCCCTTCTAAAGAGTCCCTCCCCATTTCTCCTGTATCCCCTTCAGATACTGGAAGGCTGTTAGAAGGTCTCCCTGGAGCCTTCTCTTCTCCAGCCTGAACAACCCCAACTCTCTCAGCCTGTCAATAAATCGAGGAGAGTTCTGGGAGCAAAGAAGTCAAAAAGCCTAGGATTTATCAAAGGAACATCCAGGAGGAAAGCACCCAACTCCATCAGCCCCTTTTACAAGTCCTCACATACAGGTAAGTGATAGAAAATTCCTCGGTAAAGATATATAACAGAAAGACTTTTATCTTCGTGTAAGAAACACACATCTGACACCTGCCAATAACAGTTATTACATTACAGTACAAATAAATACTCATTAAAGGTAAGAGGAAGTAGAGGTAACGTACGTGTGTGCATATAGATGCACATACCAGAAATAACAGAGTAGGAATACTTCAACAGGAGACTGAAAAAAAAGCCCATCAAGAAAAGCAACTAGTGCTTTTTTAGGCTGGCTCAAAACTCCTGATGGTGGGAAACACACTGTCAAGTGAAACCGGGATGTAACTGGTTTATTCATTTAAGAAATACAAAAATAACAAGCAGAAAACTTGTCTTTAAGGGATGCATACACCAGATCACAGAATCAGTTATGCAAAAAAAAAACATTAAATAACCCCTTGTTTTGTAAACTACGCCTCTGGCTTAGGTGAAAGAGTGAAATTGTGGGGGTTAATCAATCACCTTTCAATCACCCAACAATAATCCAAGGTATTATATACAGACACACAGTTTGAAAAATGTATTGGAAATGCATTTTTCCTACTGAATACCTTAGAAAGCAGAGGTCCGTAACAACAGCAACCACGTAAATGTGGTACAAACTGCTGATTACATGATAAACACTAATCCATAATAGCTACTACAGGACTAGCAATCCTTTTTAAAAGGCTTGGATAAGTTACCTCCTATTTAGAAAACCGATCATCTCTCGGACTGCAGGAGCAAAATCCCACTCTCACAAAACACACCCTGTTCTTTACCGTGTGCATCTCAGAAGGGTGCTGCCCTCCAGTTTTATTTTCTAGAGTAATTAACAAATAAAACCAAACTTTTGCATTTTAGAAAGACCATTCTGAGGTACCCAAAAAAAGAAGCTGTCCTGTTTTCATACTGGAACAGGAGGTTGGGGTCCTCAGCACCGCTCAGGCTCAGACCCCTTTCAGCAGCAATAGGAATGTCATTATAAGGTGACAATAGTATCAGCTGACAGGGCAGGATAATAAATCAGTGTTCCCACCTACACTGTCCTTATAGGTTTTTTCATGCTAAAGGAAAGCAAAATTTGCTTTACAGGAGGGATCTAAGCTGGGGGGACAAGGGGGAAGAGAACACCATAGAGCACCAAGCATCCTACACATACCCCCAGGGCAAGGCACAGCTTTTTATTTGGCAAATACCGTGATACCGCCAGTGACCCGCAGAGATTTACTGTGACCAAAGCCATTACTGCTCTTCTGAAGTGCCTTTTCATCACCTGATGTTAAAACAAACAAGCCAGAGGTACTTCCACTCATTTATGCAAGATCAACTCATTACCTACACAGGTGTTTAGCGTGTCTCTTTTTAAATGCGGTAGTCATCAGTGGTATAAAAGTGTATGTTAGGCTAATTTTAATAGCCAAATAAAATTTACAAGGCACACAAGAAGCAGAAGCAAGAACAAATTATACTTTAGAGCTGACATGAATATCCATTACTATTAAAAAACTGCTCTGAGCTGTGCCATGATGCTGTAGGTGCTGAAAAGAGAATTGGGGAAACTTCTTTTTGTTCATGCAGATTACAAAAATGAAAGGAACATCTGTGTTTTGAGAAAACTACTGCACTTTCATTATCAAACACTGAAAGTAAATTAATTGCTTTTGCTTCCTATTTCTCACAGGTGAAGCCAACCTAATCCAGCACTCATTCCTGAACAGAAGGACCTTAAATTATTGAGATCATTTCAGACAAGTATACTTTAGAACTAAACCGCAAACAAAGGAACAGCAAACTAAAGTTACTTTACTTCTGTCTCCATGGCCATCCTAAAGTGACTGCACTCACTAATTATTATTCTTTATTTACATGCCAGCTATATGTCTCCATGGCCATCCTAAAGTGACTGCACTAATTATTACTCTTTATTTACCTGCCAGCTATATACTTCACTTCATCTTAGTTCTTGCTCTATGCAGACAGATCCACCCAGGGGCCAGGAAAATACCAAATACCATTAACTACATAAGCAAAGCTTTAGCAAGAAACCTCTTCTGTTCATGAGGAACCGCACTATAAACAGGCTCATATTCAAAGAGAGTCTTTAATAACGTCACTGTCTTTAATACTATCTGATGGATTTGCATCTCTTTCTGTATTCCATGCTACATCTGAGCATCACTGCCCCTTATTAAACCAGCACTTACATGAGCCTCTCTGAAATTCTTGCTCCCTAGAGGTCTGAGTGGAGCAAGTCACACCTACTCAAGACACCGGCCACAAAACACTGTTACAACGAGGAACCGCACTATAAACAGGCTCATATTCAAAGAGAGTCTTTAATAACGTCACTGTCTTTAATACTATCTGATGGATTTGCATCTCTTTCTGTATTCCATGCTACATCTGAGCATCACTGCCCCTTATTAAACCAGCACTTACATGAGCCTCTCTGAAGTTCTTGCTCCCTAGAGGCCCGAGTGGAGCAAGTCACACCTACTCAAGACACCGGCCACAAAACACTGTTACAATCCTTCAAGAGAGATTAGACAGCATATTCCCTAATTAGATAGCATATTCCCTGATATCGGACACCGGCCACAAAACACTGTTACAATCCTTTAAGAGCGATTAGACAGCATATTCCCTGATATCGACGCAATTCCTGGGATCTGCTTTTATTCTAGATGACATTAGTCCTACAAGAAGACTACTACACACAGATCAAACACCCTGTTTCAGTACAACAGTTCTCAAAATCAAGCCGCAGCTTGGCCAAACTGACAGATTTCACACACAAAATCACTTTTTTAAAAACCTACTTGTTTCCAGCATCAACATACTCTGTCATGGCACATGACACATGAAAATACCATAAAGCTCCAGTTAGTGCACAAATTCCTTCCCAAGCCAAACGACAAGAAACATCACAGAAGTGAATTTAACTTTTTCTCTGAAAACCAAGCTGTCCCTTGATAAGATGAAGTCCCTGCTGCAAGGCACTGAATCATACACCCAAACTAACACAGGACCCAAGACTCAGCAGTTCATTTCAGCTACAAAAAGGAAAGCTGTGCTTCAAGCCAAACTCCAGGATGACTGTCCAACATGGTTTTAAAGCACAAAGTAAAAAAAAACAAACTTCCAGCCCAGTGAACTGAAATAAAACCAACCACCTGAAGCTGTTGGCCGACAAGAGCAGGTACTCGCAGTGTTTTACAAATATCTGTAAATGACTCACACTCTCAACAAGGTATTGGTGACGCTGGTTCACAGCAGAGGTTAACAAGCTTTTCAGAGAAAAAAATTACAATATAATTGCAAATAACAAGTTGCTTGGAACCTATTAATAAAAGCAAAGCCAAAGAGAACCAGTTTCACTGTAAGAGTTATAAATTGTCACAATCAAGAGGAAATTCGGCTCTTGGTTTAAATCCTGACGACACCAAAAGGTTGTCCTTTTTACTTAAGCTCACAGAGGTTAATTAAGTTGATGCTAATTTTACTTCTAACAGCAACAAAACCCCTCATTTCAACTAAAACAAACAAGAAGTTAGATTGACATCACAGACTGACATAATACCTTGACATTTCACACGAAATCCTTCAGCCCAGAAGCACAAAGCCCTAGAATTTTACCTTCCACTGGAACCAGTGGGAATTACGTGCCTACTGTCTCACAGAACCAGAGCAAAGCAAAAAACCAGTCGCGGTCCCACAAAGCATCAGCATTAAAGACTAAGTGCTTAGAAACCTGAAGTCAAAATAACTTTGTACTTTTAAAATCCATGCCCCGTGTCATACATACTCTCACTCAAGAATATAAGGAATTCAAATCTTTTTATTTGATATCCATAAACCCATAAACGTTGCTATTCTATATTTCTATGCAGGAAGGCAGTTTTCCCCTAAAACATTATGCTTTTTAATAAACAACAAACTTCAATTCTATTGCGTGAAAGGGCTACAAATATACATTTGTTAATCAAGCAGACTACACAGATATTTTTGCTTTACAACTGGCACCTATGTAACTGGTACACTTAGCTGGCTCATTTATCATAGCACTTTGCCCACGTAGTTTAGATTATCACTTTTTGAAATATGGGCAATTGCAATTATTTTATTTTTTTTTTAAAAAAGTATACGTGCTGAGGCAGGTATTGCAAATCCCTTCCTTTTTTTTTTTTTTTTTAAAGTATACGTGCTGAGGCAGGTATTGCAAATCCCTTCCTTTTTTTTTTTTTTTTTAAAAAAGTGTACGTGCTGGGGCAGGTATTGCAAACCCATTCCTTTTTTTTTTTTGCAGTCAATACTCATGGAGCCCATCTTTATTCACATGCAGATGTCATCGCATTCTACACCAGTCATCTAGTGGCAGAAAATAACTTTCAAAAGTCTAGTACAATCGTTAGCAAACCGATTTGACTCGTGCTGGAAGGAAGCCTGCAGCAAGGGGGCTGCCATCCTGTCGGTAGATGGTGCTGCGAGGGATTCTCGGGGAACTTTTAACGAAGGACAATAGTTCAGAGTGAAAAAAGTCTGTTAACCCGGTACTAGGAAAACAAGTATGCCTTTAATAGAAGGGATAAATGTCGACCCTTTCCTGGAAGGAATCATACACAGACAAACCGATAAGAGGACTTGAAACTAAGCAATCGGAAAATTCTGAACATTTTATATGAATGAAGCACATGCTTAACACAAACTATTTCTTCAAAACTACACAGTACATACGTTGATGGAAAAGTCCTATAGAAAAAAATTGACCAACCATGTCAGCACGTCAAACTGCCTAGTACAAGATGGTGGATGCACACAAACTGCATAAGTGAGAACGAATATTTAAAAAACAGACCACATCCACAGATTAGTACTTCAAAAAATTTCTCTGTCGAGTGTTTGAAAACCAATAAATCCACTAGGGGGGTAGCAAAAAAGTCAATTAGGACCTTTACTGGCAATAAAATATTTACTCTAAGTACACAGAGATTTTAAAGCAGAGGAACACTTGCTTCCAACCTAGAAAAGCCTTAAAACCGTACGGAATGGATCCTAGGAAAAAAAATTAGACATGTAAAAGTCAATGAACACAATGATTTATTTAAAAAATAAAAAACGTAAAAACGATTTTTTTTTTCCTCCTTTACAGAAATGTTAATTTCAGTCATGGGATCCGAGTAGATTTTGTAGAAAAAAATGTAGTAGCCAGGTATCGAGTCCTTACAACAAAGGAAATTCCCCCATAACCCTCCCCAGTTTTTACTCCAGATCAGCAATACACTTCCCACCCCGTCCCCCCCCTCAAAAAACAAAATTAAAACAAGACATTTTTCGTTGCTAGTATAAAAACGACCAAGGTCCAAGTAATAATAAAAAAATAGAGTCCATCAATGACTGTAACACAAAGTATGTGTATGTGGGGCCCAGTCCATCTTCAGAGAGAAAGAAGTGGCACAGGCAGCTGAGGCGACCCTCAGGGGGCATTTAGGAGCTGCTCCCACAGCAGGGAGGCATTTAAAAGGAGCTGCCCTTCGGCGAATGAGGGGAGAAACCATTTAGAAGCTGCCCCGTATCAAAGGGAGGGCTCTCCACGCCACCCCCAATGGGTATGGGCGCTCCGGCTCAGAAAGAGCCGCCCCCGTAGCCTCCCCCACCATAGCCTCCTCTGTACGGTCCACTGTTACTGCGGCCCCCCCAGTTGCCGCCCCCTCCTCCACCTCCTCCGCCGCTCTTCATGGGGCCGTAGGAGGACTGGTGCTGGCTGTAGCTGCCGAACCCGCCGTACCCGTTGCCGTAGTCGCCGCCTCCCCCTCCGCCGCCGCCTCCGTAGGAGCCGCTGCCATAGGAGCCGTAACCGCCGCCGCCGCCTCCTCCGCCGTAGCCACCGTAGCTATTGTAACCGCCGCCTCCTTTGGACAGCCCGTTGTGATCCCGGTTGCCGGATCCGCCGCCGCCCCGACCCCGTCCTCCTCCTCTGCCTCCCCGGGAGGGCCGGGAAGAGCCGCCGCCTCCCCCGCCCGACTGGATGTCCTCCTTGGGCACGGCTTTCTTGACCTCCACACGGTGGCCCTGGATCGGGTGGAACTTGACCACGGCCGCCTTGTCGGCGGCGTCGTGGTTCTGGAAATAGACGAAGCCGAAGCCGCGCTTCTTCCCGCTCTGTTTGTCGGCGATGATCTCGGCCTTCTCCACGGGGCCGAACTGGCTGAAGTGCTGCACCAGGTCCCCTTCGCCCACGTCCCCTTTGAGGCCGCCCACAAAGAGCTTCTTCACTTTAGCGTGAGCTCCCGGTTTGGCCGAGTCCTCCCGGGACACGGCCCGCTTCAGCTCCACCGCGTTCCCGTCCACGGCGTGGGGGGAGGCGGCCATGGCGGCGTCGGCCTCCTCCACCGCCGAGTAGGTGACGAAGCCGAAGCAGCGGGAACGCTTGGTCTGCGGGTTGAGCACCACCACGCAGTCGGTGAGGGTACCGTAGGCCGCGAAGTGCTCCCGCAGCCCGGCCTCCGTGGTCTGCACGTTCAGGCCGCCGATGAACAGCTTGCATAGCTGCGAGTTCTCCATGCCGCCGCCGGTGCCGGGGCTGCGCCTGGGCCTGGCGCCGAGACTCCTCCTCCTGTTGGGGGGCAGCTCCGAAGGTTTTTTCCCTCCCTTCTCCGTCTTTGCCGCTTCTTCCCCCTCGCTTGCTGCGAACAGCGCGACCTCACGGCTGCGGCAGCCGCCGGCGATGGCTCCCTCGGCCAGGCCCGACGCCTTCGCTTCGCCTCACCTGACCAGCAGAAGAGACGGGGGGGTCCC
>NW_015090893.1:14468583-14494432 GCF_001431845.1 Calidris pugnax | reverse complement strand
CAGCCAATAGAGTCGCGCTGTAACGGCCGGTGATGCGGTGCATCCCCTGAGCGCGCCGAGAGAAGGGGCGGGGCCGATCCCGTCCTGGGCTGCGCCAATGCGTCAAGCCCGCGGACGTCAGCCAATGGGCGCCCGCCGGCCCGGCCGCGCGCGCTCTCCGCGGGCGGGGGCAGCGGGCGAGGGGCCGGCGGGCGGCTCGCGCGGGAGCGTTTGAAACGCTTGACCGTTGGGAGGCGGCGGCGCGCGACCCCCTTCACCTCAGCGGACCCCGCCCTTGTCCCCGGCCTGAGGGGAGCGGGGCGGCTGCGCCCTCAGGGAGGGAACCAGCCCCCTCAGGCCAGGGTTAGCCGCTGACCGACCGCCGGCACAGCTCCGGTCGGGCTTCCTTTCCCTTCTGGCTGTATTCCGTCCTCCACCTCCGCCAGCCCCAACATCGCACCTTCGTTTTCTTCTGCTCTCCCGCCTTCCCCGGCCGTACGGCCACACGGACGGAACATTCCTGAGGGCCGGGGGCTGCCCTCTGCGGGAGATCTCCCCGTTCCGTTTTGTCCGCTCCCTCGTAGCGTTATTTGGCTCGTCTTCCCTCGTTTGTGTCCGTATTCCCCTTTCCAACATGCTCCGAGCTACCCAATCTGTTCTCTCACACAGCTTCTTTCTTGCTTTTCCTGCCACAGTTTCCTCCCGTTTCACAGTCTGCTTTCTAACCCAATCACTGCCTTAAATCTCTGCTTAGCACTAAAAAGAAGGTATTTTGTTAGAGAAATTATTGTAGCCATTCAAGGGTGTGCAAGCCCTGTGAAAAGACTAATAATGAGATGTATTTCCCTTATTTTTTTGCTTTAGCAGCTCGAAGACTGCAACACCATTTTCAACATAGTGAATTTTTCATCAGAACCAGGATTTTTTTTTAATTTTTATTTTTTTTTGCCTTACACCCACTGTGGTTTATGTTGGAGATTATTTAGGAAGTAAGAACGATTTTTTGTGATGGAATTTTCTTGAAGATGAAAAGCCCAGTTCACATTTCACTAGGCACGTTAGCACCTGCATCACGCAGCTTCTGAAACTCACATTGACTTAGTCCTCCTCACAGATATTTGTCTAATCTGGTTCTAAAACCTTCAGTAATAATACCTTCACAACCCTTCCAGGTAGCATCTTCCTTTGTTTGTTGTTTCCAGTGAGATAAAAGTTTCCATTTAGATACTGAGGCGAGCTTTGAAAAAATAGCCACATAATTGAATATATTACAGTAAGCACAAACCTCAAGAATTCATGAAGTCTTAAAGCATCCATGTATAGAGTACTCAACCCACTCCCCCTCTTTGTTAAATAAATGTATATGCTAATATACTGGGGGCTCTACCCAGATGATAACACTTCCAATTCTGTTTGGGACTTGGTTTTGACCTTCCCTTCCAGGTAGCATCTTCCTTTGTTTGTTGTTTCCAGTAAGATAAAAGTTTCCATTTAGATATTGAGGCAAGCTTTGAAAAAATAACCACATAATTGAATATATTACAGTAAGCGCAGATCTCAAGAATTCATGAAGCATCCATGTACAGAGTACTCAACCCGCTCCCCTCTTCGTTAAATAAATGTATATGCTAATATACTGGGGGCTCTACCCAGATTATAACACTTCCAATTCTGTTTGGGACCTGGCTTTGACATCTACCTGGTTGCTCTGCTCCTTGTTTTCTGTTGCTTTGATTTTTCAGGCACTAGATCCCCAAAAGCAGGTGTCCTTTGTCTCATCTATGATGATAATTCCATAGATGTTTTTTTAGGACACTGTCATCTCTACTAATTAGCACAGGTTGAGAGCATTATTTCTGACTGCTGCAGTATTCGTCAGACACTTAAGAGCTGCACCTCCAAAGAAAGTGTTAGAACTGCAGAAGTCTCCCTTGAAGTCACAGAATCACATGGGGTTGGAAGGGACCTCTGGAGATCATCTAGTCCAACCCCGCCAAAGCAGGTCTACCCAGAGCAGGTTGCACAGGAACATGTCCAGGTGGGTTTGGAATGTCTCCAGGGAAGAAGACTCCACCACCTCTCTGGGCAGCCTCTTCCAGGGCTCTGCCACCCTGAAAAGTAAAGAAGTTCCTCCTCATGTTCAGGTGGAACTTCTTACATTCAAGTTTGTGCCCATTTCCTCTTGTCCTGTCACTGGGCACCACTGAAAAAAGACCGGCCCCATCCTCCTGACACCCATCCTTTCAGTATTTATAGGCATTGATCAGATCCCCCCTCAGCCTTCTCTTCTCCAGACTAAAAAGACCCAAGTCCCTCAGCTTCTCCTTGTAAGAGAGATGCTTCAGGCCCCTCATCATCTTTGTAGCCCTATGTAATAACTTTTATACCCAGGTTCTGGGCTTTCAAAAGCCAACAGTTCGTTGCACGATCCCATAAGTGCTGGTGCTGGCAGGAGGGAGGAAGCAGAACTGCTGTGGAAGTGCCCCCTTGGAGACTCTCAGATCCGAGCGTAACATTGACTGCACTGGAAGGTTAGTTAACTGATGGAGTCCAGAGGGGCTGAACGTTTCAGCGCAAAGTAAACTCCGAGTCTTCCTTATTCCTCTTCAGATGGGGTCAACTCCAGAGATTAACACTTCTTGTAAAATTCTGGCCTCGTTTCTTTCACCGAGCCAAGTTTTCATGCTTTAGTCTCAAAGGCTATGATTATCATTAACCGGTAGAATTAATATTTGCAACATAGTAATCTGACTTTTCTTAAACTGGATTTTTTTTTTTTAAATGTTCTAGCCAAGTCTATTAAGAGTAACTTATTAATATGACAGGAATATTAAATGTCCGTGTTTAACAACTACTCACAGGGAATGATGTCAGGGGTTTAGATCCATTTATCTCAATGCATGAACAGACACAATCATTTCATCTAGTTTTAGAAAAGAGAATATGCCCACAATGTCACTGAAATATTTGTGGTTTTGAAAATAAGCAAACATACCTTACTTTCTTAAAAAAAAAAAAAAAAAAAGCTTCTTCTTGGAGGCCATGTACAAGCTCCACACAATTACAGGAAATACAAAAATATATTTTGCCTGCCACTTATTGTAAAAACTGTGTGGCCCTTCCCAAGATGAATTAGTATCTGTTTCATGTCCAAAATAGCCCACAAGAGTTTTATAGACCCTTAATAATTTACAGCAAAAAGGAAGAAAAATTAAGAGACTCTAATTATGACCTCAATGAATAACAAAGAAAACATAACACTTGTTTACGACTCTCTGAAAGCGAGACAGACAAGTAGGGCAAGGAAGAGATCAAAGAAAGAAGTCGCTACTTCTTTCAGCAGAAGGAGATGAGGGTCTTTCAGATGCGAGCAAATCAGCAGGCAAAATCAGTCCCTGACACAACTCAAGTGTAGCCCAACTGCTTCATTTGCACTTCTGTCTGGGTAATTAATGAAAGGAAAACATCTTCAAAATATATATACCCATCTCTTGCAGATAGAAATGTCTCCTCTGATACCACAGAAAGGACAAACTTCACTTGACCTCCTGTCCACCATCCTTTCCCAGCTGCTGTGTAAGTGACCTCGTGTAGTTCATGTATTCATGACATTTCAACACCTACAGCGGTCTCCCCACCATATTTTTAAACTGCTTTTAACTATATCCAGGTAAAAGCATCATATCATCCTATTTATTTAAAAGGCAAACACCATTAAAAAGAAATACATAACTTTTCCCTTCCTGACAGGGCACTCGCAGAATTAAATTGTTTCAATTCAGATAACCACCTCTAGAATATAAATTCATTGTATAAGCACCTAAAGTTTCTAACACGGATATAAGCTCCACCTGTCTCATTACTTAAAGAAAATGCATTTCTCAAACCAGAGGCACTGGCCAAATAATGCACTGTGTTAAATGTCTTCATGGGATATTTTACTTAGAAGGATTAGATATTATTATATATAATTATACTCTATATATAATTATACTCTATATAATAATACATATTATATATATGTTATATTATATATTAGAAGGAGGAAAAAACACGTTTTCTTGCATAACACATTCCAGTTATTCCAGAAGAACGTGTACTACCTAGGGTCCACAGGAGGGCATCACTGCTTCACAGATCATAAAACAGAGGAATTTCAACAGTCGGTTTCCAGCACTAGGCTTCCTATTTTACCATATATTCTTAGTAAAAGCTGATACAAAATAGATAACTAAGGAAGTCTTTATAGCAATTTTTGTCACTAAAGAAACATACTTCTGTCACGCTGTTTAATGGGTCCACACTTCTAAGACAGAAAAGGAATACTGAAGTTTTGGAAAAGAGCATAAGGGCAATAGAGGGGCATCGAAGGAAATGAAAAGTAGCTCTCAAAAGTCATAAATATTTTGATTATCTAAACCCTCAAAGTCATATCCTTTTCATTTGTTTCAACCTCTTTAATCTAGGTTATAGTGGTGGTGTTGGCATCCATAGTCAACAGGTGTTGATCCTTCTTTTTAAAACAATTTAGGTGTATCGACCATATTTTTTAATGACATTTAGGTATGTTTTTTTAGTATAGTGTAATCCTATAGATTTTGGTCTGGTTTTACCTTTTAGCAGACTGAAAGCATTTTGAAACCTACAGGATTCCTTCAGGCAGACTGTTTGCTGAATTAGTTCTGCATTGACATTGCACTCCTTGAAGACTGTAGTATTATCATCCTGGCTATAGACAGATTTCAGCCTGATTTTCTAAACATGCAAAGGTGGAAACAGTTGGGAAAAGAGGAGATTCAACCACAATTTCCCAGATCACTCGGAGAACCACACACATTCACGCCAGGAATTTTAATCTAATCAAAGAGATATTATTAGACTTTTAGAAGCCTCACTCCTTCCCAAATCAACACCCCAGACAGAGAGTAATTTTGCAGTTCATAGGAAGACACCTCAAACTTCCCCATCCTGGCCCTTTGCTTTAGTTACCAGTGTGAAGAACTTAAAAGAGATACAATTGTCCTTGAGAGAGATCTTGCCTTTTTGGCAAAAGATTTATCTTTCACCCTGTTCTGCTGTTTGTGCTTTCATCTGCATAAACGTCGAATCTGTGATCTTATTTTGAGACTTATCTTGAATTAACTCTGGTTGGGAGAGGGTTTTCATTGAAAAAGAATGATTAAAATGCACTCAGAGGAAACAAGATAGTCTTTTGCCTACCTAAAGTTTGAACTTGACACTCTTCAGGATAATTTCTACCCTGGGCAAATTCAGATGGGGAATAAAACACTACCCCTCTCTTTTATTTGCTTAATGCAAAATAAGATATTCTACAGATAAAAAGGTAACAACAGAACAACCCACGGGAACTATTTCTTCAGTGAGTAGTATCACAAGTTCATTTTACTGAACAAAATCCTCCCTGAGCCCTTTGTAAGGCGAGTGTGCTGAAAGAGAGAAACGCACATTTTTGATGGGTGAAGTGGAAAGTCATCAGAGAATTGAGTTTGCATCCTTTCCTTTGGACTTGCATTACCATTTTTCCTTAAATCCTGCCCTCCCTCCTCTTCCCTCTGAAGCTCAATTTCTCTTTTCCTCTTTCATCTTTTCACTCTTCTGACATAATTGATGATTTCCTTTCTTCTCTTTCCTAAAAGTTTATATAAGAGCTGGTCATCATTTGGAGTGATGGGATGAAAGCAAGAGCAAAATACAGCCTGAAAAACAGAGGTTCTTGTCAAGGATCAAAGATTCTAGCAACGCTGTGACAGATGTGAAAGGGTAGATTTTTATCTGAGTCCGAGCCAGACCAGGATCATAAGTTTTGCCAAAGGAAGACCTGGAGCCAGCAGCAATCTCAGTCATGCTCTGATCTTTTTTCATCTGCAAATCTTTCTTTATGTACTTTCCAGTTAAAATTAAAGTCTACTGGTTGGTTTTTTTTTCCCCTTAGCTCTTCCTAGGCCCCATCTATTTCTTCCACAGATCCTCTGTAAGGTGTTTTTTGTGGTGCTTTTGTATGACTGGCATTTAGCTTTGCTTGAAAACAGCAGGAGGGGTTACGTTAAGAAGCTCAATATGTACGTGCCTGAAATTAGCTCTATATTATATATACACATATATATTAGGTGTATAAAAGTGAGGCTTTCTAGACACAAAATAGCCATGGAGAATTTATATTTTTGAGAAAATCCAAACTGTTATTAGAGTTTGAAACATGGAGAAAAACTGAAACAAACTGAGATTAACAGGAAAAGCCTTTTGATTATGTAAGTATTTCTTAATTAACAATTAGGACAGTGAAAGATGTTATGGCATGAGAACAGCAGGGTTTGGTGCTCACAGTGTTGTTATAAAAAGACTGCAGAATGGAAAAAAAAAAAAACCCCAGAGATACAAATGATCATATTGCCCCAAAGTCTGTGAGCTATTGAAATAATTCATTCTTTGGCAGAGATCACTCTTGGAAAACATCAGCTGAAGTTCTACAAAGCTACAAAGGATTAAATCAGGATTTGGAAATTGGAAACTATTATAAAATATGAATTAATGGAGTCACATTCCTCTTACTCACATATCTTATCTCTTTTTTCAGTAAGAAAAGTAACTTGGCTGACCCAAAAAATAAAGATGCTAATCTTCCAGCCAGAGAGTATATCCATCTCCACCTCAATTGTATGCCAATTGAATAAGGTCCAGAAATTAGCTGAAAGTTCATGGCATGATCTAATTTTTTAAATGAATATGCTATTATATTATAAGTAACTTATTTAAAGTTGAAGCAGACTTTAAAACAGTTGACTTTTCGTTCTAGGCATGACCTCATTGAGAGGTTCAGACTAGCATGAAGTGTCAAGGCTATTGCAAAGCCCTTCTCCAGAGCTACGCAACGCAACGGAGCGAAATCTAAACTCCAGATGGTGAACCCGAGTTATTTTTGTGATAGTTTTTTTCCTATTAGGAAAAAAAAACTGAATTGTGGAGCAGCGCTCCGACTTGTATGTGTACATCAATCCTTCTTTATCTGCATGATCTTTGAAGAAAAATTTACAGTGCATACTTAGCTGATTTTCAGATGTTGCTAGTTTGGTGAAATTATAACCTATTTGCTGAAGACACCTTTTACGGTGTTGATCTCTCCGCAAAATAGAAAAATGTAAAGGGTCTGGTTTTCCTCTATCATAGCGTATTATCCTACTTTCCTGACATTAACCAGCACATCTAACACTAACATGAGATTTCCCATTATTCTTCCTTATTTCTGTGTGCCTCTTTGAAGTGCTATAAAGAATAATACCTAAAAGTATTAGGAAGAAATATTCAGGGATATTACAGGTCACTGAACCAGCTCGTGGCCAAACTGCTGTTATAGAACTTTTTCACCTAGAAAGCTGAGAAACCCTATGGGTACATGTCTACTAAATCTTGCTTTTTGAAGGAGGGGGCTGCACCAGGTAGGAATAAGGAGTGCTGCACAGCTACGTGGGAGAAGCAACTAACCAAAAGCAAAAGCTTGGAGCAGTCAGCCATCAGCAAAGGGTCCTGCTGCGCAAGGACTCATGGAAACGCCAAAGCAAAAGGTGAGCTCAATGGACTCCTATGCTGGAGAATTTTTCACGAATGGACAGTTGGTGAAATAGCTGCCATATAACCAGAACTAGCAGCTGCTCTAGCTGCTGTATAACCAGATGCTTGGAAAAGCTGTTCCAGTTGATTTCAATATGAATATCTTACCTGGAAAGCTTATAAAATCAGGCTTTTATTGGGATGACTGTGCTGAGGTGGTAATCAGTGTAACGACTGGCATTCAGTAGAGCAAGAATCAGGACACCAATTGTTTAGAGGTTTCTTGTGCCTTTGTTTTGCAAACTGAGACAGAAATTGCTACTAAAACTAGTTAAAAATCACACAAAAACTCTGGCTGTTTGCTGTGATATAGAGTCATCTCTGAACTGCTGAGATCCCACAAAGGCAGAGTTACTACATTTCCACTTGGCTGTGGCGAGCCAATGCAGTCTTATCTGCAATACAGCCTGACTTTTTGTTATCAGGTTACATATAAAGTTTGCTTCTCACTACAGTCGCAGCCCTGCCTTCCAGTCAGTTATCAGTGTCTACTGATAAAGGCTATTTTCCCATCAATTACTATTGAGCAATTTAAAAATAACGTGATCATTAATAGAAAGTAAATACAATCCTGCTATCCATTAACCTTTTTCGCAAACAGACGCCGCAGCATTTGGCTGAAAACAATATCCCCTGATCCCTTCATACACAGCCATAAATTCCACTTATACATACCCTTGACGTCAGGCATCAACAGAGCAGGAGCAGCTACACCCACGAGCCTCTGATGTGGGATACGACCTCCCTCACAACAGGTCACAGCAATATTAAATCCGCGGAAGGCGGCAGGTTGGCAGGACTGTAAACCAAGGGGATCACCCGTTAAACACTCCAGGCTTTCCACAGTGCTATATTAGAAAGAGAAGTCTATGTAAATAAGAAACCTGACCTTTGTTTGAAATTTTATAAATAGAATCGGAACATCTTTTAATTTTGCCAACTTATTTCCTTTATCAATAGATAAAGCATTTTTATGGCTTGTTCTGATGCATATCTAGCACATTTCATTTTTAGGTCTTGATTGACTTCCTGGGTTACACTACAACCAGCAGCAGAAATTTTAAAGTACTTTGGAAAAGCTTTGTTTTTGTAGTACTTTTGACATAATCAAAACCAGCAAGTACTAGAAATATTTTAGCAAAGTATATTCACACTGCTCAGTGGTAGCATTTTAGTTAAAATGTCGGAATTCACATACAAGTCTTAGAATAAAAGGCAATGGGTAAACTAGAGTGAAGGAAATTTTAGGGGGAGACACTGAGGAAGTCCTCCTAAGAGTGAATTAGGGACTTGAATACATAGTCTAGGATTACCATGGATGTTTAAAAAGCAGTTTAGACAAACACAGGGTGAATAGATACAAACATACCAGAAGCAGGAGGTTTGTCTGGCTGATCTCAGAGGCTCCCTCCACCCCTATTTTCTACAAATACAACAGCACGATGACTAACAATATTTTCAGATCATTAGTCCTAATCTGCACTCCAGGTACAGCGTCAGTCTTGCTCATCCCCCAAACCCCACTGCTTTTCAAAATCATTCTCTCCAAAAAAACAGACACAGTAAGACAGACTCCAGTACCCTCTCAGATGTTTTGTCTCCAAGCTTCTACTTCTCTAATTTAACAGGGAATCATAATCTAGTTTCCCGAGTCTGCTCCCACACAAACACATTCTAACTCTGGACTATTTGCTTGCATTTGCTTTTTCTAGCGCTGGAAAGTGATGGGATGGGTCAGCATAAGAGACTGGGATACTGGGGGTTAAGTGGACCCAGGTACAAATTCAAGAGTTTAAAAAGCAATGTATCATACAGCACATCCTAAGAAAGGCCAGTTCCTTTCTTGTCCCATAAACATCCACTCTAAATATTTAATATGGAAACACTGAATGCTAATTTTTATAAACAAGCAACTACAAAAGGTATGGGCTTTTACTGGAAAAACAATAATAATAATAAAACCCCTTTTCAAGATGTGCTAGTGTAACGTGCCATGCTTTGCTTTTCAGGAATATTTTTATATCTCTGGGGTAAAAGCTAAAATAACAATTTATAATGAAAATGTGATTATCTTAATTACAATAGAGCAAATGATACACTTATTAGGGTGTGCATGCCCTTTCTAAGCAGCTTACTGTATTTTCATATCTCCCTCGGTTAAAAAAGCAATAAGCCATCTGCAGATGTTTATGTATGAAATCCAACACAGGGAAAACATTTGCACTACAGAACAGATAAGATAATGGAAAATGAAATTGCAAGATAAGGTGTTTGCCAGGGCGGGGGGAAGCTGCACAGTGGAGGAAAATCCATCCCCATGACTACTGGTCTTTTCTCCTCCCTGCTCACTGCTGTTCGTCTCCTCTTGGATTCCAGAGCTTGTTTTATTCCTCCGCAGCTTTTTCTACAGACTGGTGGATTCAGGCACAGTTGGAAATTGTGGAACTGGGGTTTGTTTCAGAAAGAGAAGAAAGGAGAGTTTAAGTATCGCTTTAGCAGCAGATGGCTTTGCTTTGGATTCTTTTATACACAAAGGAGATGCGTTTGCTGGCTTCATAATTAACTCCAAAAGGGAAAAAAAAAATTGGTAAAGGCAGTGTGGATATGACTTGAATTTTTCATGAGGTAAGAAGTCAGAAAATCCATAAGACTGTGGAAGAAGTTACTGAAATATATCTTTTAAAGGATTATTGTGTTCTGTACATCCTATATTTAAAATTGAATGGAAAGTTTCCTCCAGCTTTTATCTGTGCAATACTTTGGAACTTAATGAACAGACAACGTTTGCAATCAAAACATTTACTGGTCACTTTGAAGGGATGGAACTATGCATCTTAATATAGGTAAGAAAATACTTAGGAAAAAAATGCCTTTTTAGAACTGATTTTATTTTAGACTATGCTTTAACTGTCTTTTGCTTGTGCACGTTTCAGTAATGTTTCTGCATCTAGAGGAATAAAACAACTGAGCTCAGTGGATTACCATTTCTTATAGTGTTAAATTCTCACTATGATAGGGAATCTTTTTCAAAACGCATGGATTAAGGATTGAAGTAATTAATTCCCTTATTAAACCCTTCAATCCAATTCTGACATCAGCTGTAGTTGCAATTCAAGGATGCTGATTCTGCTAATATTTATCAGCTTAAAAATTGCCAGCATGTCTTAGAGTATAGTTCAACAGGCTGCAGTAAGCACTACTGTAACTTATTTTTCTAATGCTATGAATACTCCAGATGTTGAAACAAGATGGGTGTAATTGTTTTATTGCCAAGGAAATGTTTAAATTGCCTTGCAGCATGACATGTACTACAGACTAAACTTTTTAACTTGCAGTACAAACCAAACAGTGGAAAAGAAATTACTTTTTCCTGAAAAAAAGGACAATGTAGATGATCCGTGTTCGTAAAGCTAATGGAGTGAGTGACTGGATCAGGTCGGTACAGGGACTGTTCCTTAGTGTTAGGAAGTGCTAAAGAAGCCCCAGTGCCCACATGGAATTCTTGGGAGAGGACATTCAGCACTTGCTATCAAACCATGCTGTGCAGCCATGGATAAATAAGCAAGCATAGCAAATAGTGCATAAAATATTACAAACCTGGCTCAGCCTCATGCCCTTTGAGTCCCCACAGCTTCTCCTGCTAAGATAAAAAGCAGGGAAGAGCAGAGCTTGCCTTTGAAGGTATCTTGCTTCTAAGCCAGGTCCCCTGCTAACACCTGATCTTTTCTCAAAGGGCAGGGCTCAGGTCTGTGAGTCGGGTGAACAGCACAGGCAGTGCAAACAGAATGATCACCCTTGGGGCAAAGCAGCCAGGCTTTAGACCCTTGCACATCTACAGTGGCAGCAAAGCTCATCAGGACAGAATTTACCACTGCTTGGCCTCTTGTCCTTCCAGCACATGCACCCTCCTGTGTGATAAACCCAGCCAGGCAATTCGTGTTGCTCCAGGGAAAAGTCATTTACAGTGAATTCCAGGTACTATGTTGCCTGAAGGTGCTGTTGCCCAGCACATCATTGGTTCCTGCAGGCTCTGCCTGTGCTGGCTTCAGAATCCCTTCCGTTTCTCCTGGACATATCAGAGGAGTTTTTGCAAGCACTTGTTCCTGCCCTACTGGACTAGGGACACCTGTGAAGGACCACCAAGTGTGTCTGAGCCACTAGACTTCAAAAGCTTTTGCAGCATGATTAGCAAGCACTTGTTCCTGCCCTACTGGACTAGAGACACCTGTGAAGGACCACCAAGTCTGTCTGAGCCACTAGACTTCAAAAAACTTTTGCAGCATGATTGTGCAAGTTTCTACACCATTCCCTCAACACAGCTGTAACCGAGCCAGCTGGGTTATTTAGGGACACTACAGCACTTACTGTTAGCCCCCTGCCACAAATCAAGTCGGATTTGGAATATCAGGACCACATCTAGTCACATAAGCCTACAGCCACTTCTCACTTCAACATGACTACACTAGTTGAAAAGTGTATTTTAATCAGAGTAAGAGTGGTAATAGGTCCTCCAAAGGTGATTGGGTTTTGTTTCCTTTCAGAATCTTAATTTGAAGTACCCAAACTAATGTCATGCTGAAGTACCAGGATAAAGCAGTGGAGGACACAACTCTAGCTGGACTATTTTTTGGGTGCCTGGGGGCAAACAGTTACAGAATCACAGCTCTCAGTTTAACCCTGGATTTGGTGTTTAATCTCGTGCAAGCAACCAAACACTTTTTATTCCTTCATGACTAAACAATGGCAATAATTTCTGTAAAAAGGCTGACAAATCTACACATAGATTTTTGTCCACCTGTCCATTCTTTCTGTGCATTCTCTTTAACTTTCCACTGCTGCTTCATTCTCCTTTCTCCACAGGCTCTCAGCACTACGGTATTTATCACTGGGGGTGAAGAATGACCTCTTTCCAGCTAGTTTCCCAATAATTCCTACTCCCCAAAAGAGTTAAGGTGAGTTGAGCTACCGCTGAGTTTTGAAAGGTGTATACGTAGAACATATTTATCCACATTTCAAAGTAACTCTTACATCCTTCTTTTTTCCTTTCCCAGGTTGGAAACAGCCTCGTTCTGGCCAGTAAGCTGGTGAGCCTTTCATTTAAGATTAACTTTAACTCAATGATAAATGCAAACCCATCAAGATATTCTGCTGAACCTAATTCTTTCCGTTAATAATAGTTTTATAGCAACAGAATTGCACTATTATCAGATTTTTGCTTGACAACTGTTTAAGTTAGAACTGAAAGAAGAATCAACTCTGTGTCTCTTGAGCACACGTTGTATTTAACCACAGAAAATTTTGGGGATATCATTTGTCAAACTTGTACAACAGCAAACGGCGTGTAGGGAAATGGGACAACCTTTGGCAAGTACTGATATGGAAATAATTGTCTGTATAACTAAGGTGTGATCTTTGTTTGGTTTACATTTTCTCAGATTAGATTCACAGAATCACAGAACACCAGGTTGGAAGGGACCTCAAGGATCATCTGGTCCAACCTTTCTTGGCTGAAGATTGAGAAAAAAAGGACATGGTGTCTGTAATACACAAGCAGAACAGGAACCTCCCTTAAAGATGTCATTCATAGAGGTGTTGAATATCACGTAAGCTCAAGCACACATCATTTTGATTAAGCCAGAGCGACTTGGTGTATCAGCTCATGTTACTTTATAGTTCTAGAGAAAATACAAGTGCGATGTCTAAGCTGGCAATGTGATGGCAGGACCCAATTCTTCATTTTTCTGATAATAAAAAAGGAACAGATTATCCTCACGGGCATTCCTTAAACCTTGCTAAATCTTCAGCTGAGACAGATCTTAAAATATTTTATTTTGAAAAGCAAAGTCTATCCACAGTTGGTAAAGGAGGACTTGTATGACAATGTTCCTGTAAGTTTGAACAGAGCTATCACTGCTATTTCTTACACATCACCATCATTACAGCTCTGTAGCGCTGTCAGTGCAGAACCTCCATCCATATGTGTATCTGCAAAACCACTAACACTCAACCACCAGCTTTTCCTTTCAGGATTTCTCAGTGCTACAATTAATTATATCAGATTTGCTCAAAACTTCAAGGGCACCAACTACAAAGACAGACTCCCCTTGGAAACCTGAGTACAAAATATCTTCTAAATAGCACTAGGTTTTGTCTGTAGTTTGGGAGATGCTGCACGATGGATAAAGCCATTCAGCATCCCAGTGAGACTCTGGCTAATCACACTCTCTCCAACATTAGCTATTCTCAGTTCTTCAACTTTGATACATGCCAACCTTCCTTCCTCGCCGAATTCTTGCTTATTACAGCCTACACGTTAGTTACCATAGTGGGGCTTTTTGGAAATCTTTGCCTGATCATTATAATAAAGAGACGGAAAGATGCTCAAAATGTTACCAACATTTTGATTGCCAACCTCTCTTTATCAGATGTCTTGATCTGCATCATGTGCATTCCTGTCACAGTTGCATATACCTTAATGGACTACTGGATATTTGGGGAAGTGATGTGTAAAGCAAGCTCTTTCATACAAAGTATATCTGTCACAGTCTCCATTTTCTCCCTCATGCTGATTGCTGTTGAGAGATACCAGTTAATTGTGAACCCACGTGGCTGGAAGCCTAATATTTCACACGCTTACTGGGGGATTCTTATCATCTGGGGGTTCTCCCTCATCATATCCACTCCTTTTTTAATATTTCACCAATTAACTGATGAACCCTTCAAACACCTATCTTTCCATAGTGATTTCTATAAGAACAAGGTTGCTTGCATCGAAGCGTGGCCCTCCGTTACAGAACGACTGATTTTTACCACCAGCCTGCTGGTTTTCCAGTACTGCTTCCCACTGGGGTTCATTTTTATCTGCTATCTCAGGATATTTGTATGTCTTCGAAAGAGACATGGGAAAATAGACAGGATGAGGGAGAATGAGAGCAGACTGAGTGAGAACAAAAGGATTAATATGATGTTGATATCAATTGTTGTGACTTTTGCAGCTTGCTGGTTGCCTCTCAATATATTTAATGTGGTTTTTGACTGGAACTATGAAGCCCTAATGAGCTGTAATCATAACCTAGCATTTACAATATGCCACCTTGTGGCCATGATCTCAACGTGTATCAATCCCATCTTTTATGGATTTCTCAACAAGAACTTTCAGAAGGATTTGATAGTATTAGTTCACCACTGCAGGTGCTCAGCATCGCAAGAGGAATATGAAAATATCGCCCTTTCAAATCTGCAAACTGATGCATCTAAGGGATCTCTGAAATTAAAAAATCCCCCTGTGGATATCTAAAATAATCCAACTGCAGTTTCCAAGATTTTGTATTTTGTTGCAGGTGGCCTCTTTCTGTAGATCTTGATCATGTTCCCACTGAGTTTTGAGGAAGTCTTTGCCATTTAGTTCAGCAAAACCAGGATTATGCTCCCATAGACATACTCTTAACAATTACTTTACAACGGTATTAATGCTAATAAACCACTTCCAAGAGTCCCAGAGATCAATAATAATGAATTATAAACAGTATTAACATCTTACTTTTTTAGTCCACAATTTCCAAGTCACTGGCATGCTACTGTAGCACCAATAAAGAGATTCCCATTTCAGCCACTGATGTGGTTGTCCTTCCCAAACACCTGGCTTCATCAAGTAAGCCATGAATCCAACGGCATTCCCAACTCCATCAGCCTTTTTCCAGACTGCTCTCTGGCCTTACCATTTTCCAATCTACATTGTTCCTTCATTCCCTACATTGTTCCCATCTCTGGTTAATCTCCACATCAGTTCACCCTGTAAGGGAGGCCCTTTAAGATTGTCCTAGACCTCCACCGTCTTCCTTTCAGCCCCAGCATCCACTTGGCTTTGGTTTAGTACCAGTTCACCATTGTATTTTAACAGAGGAAAAAGTCTAGAGTTGAAATTTCTTCTTTTTTCTTTTCTTTCTTTTTTTTTTCCCCCTTAATGAGCACTAATACAGGCCCCATTTGATGTATCTCAAATTCCACTCAGATTGATGCTGTTCAAGATGAAAAATGTATTTAGCATTTCTCCTAAAAGCATCGCATTCTACCCCAAACCACCAGTACAGATCTTTGCTTCCTCTGTTACAATCATTACTGGGCCCTAAAACAAACCTTTTAGGATCTCCATTATCAAACAAACACACTACGAATTCAGAGTAAACTTTGTTTTAGCTGCTTATCGAGATTATAGGTTCCTCTTTGAGTAGAAAGTTTGGTTTGCGTTTTAATTTCAGAAATCTCTTTCCCCACGTTTCTGGACTAGCAAGAGGCCACACTTGAGGCAGATGTGGTCACTTACAATGGGCTATGTTTGAAAGCAGTTTCTTCTGTAGCACAGTGCATAGAAGCCTGAAGATGTAATACTGAACACAACTTCTCTCAGTCTAAAACATTTAAAAACACTTTCCAGTTGGGCTATAAAAAAATAACCAAATATATTCTTCATCCATGCGACAATGCCAACATTCATAATCAATTAATATCGGGCTGTTTAATACAATACTTAGAACACTTCAATCCAACAACTCACCACGCATTCTCTTGTTCAAATTAAATATAATTAATTGCCTGTATTGCTAAAGCCCCTTCTGTTTAGTTCCAAAAATCACCCTTGTTTTAATGCTTGTACATAAAATTCCTTGTAATTTATTCTCTAACTTTAGCAATTTGTTGATATCCCACTTAAGCAAAAAGAATTAACATCCAGATTGCAATGAGCTCCTCAGTGATTCAGCTGTGATGAAACTCACCTTCAGGCTACTATTCTCTTGCATAGGGTACATCCTTCTCTGTAGTCATCTCCTCAGTGATTCAGCTGTGATGAAACTCACCTTCAGGCTACAAAATTCTCTTGGATTGGGAACATCCTTCTCCGCAGTCACGCAGTTCTTAAAGGATTCCATCAGGTCATAGTTCTCTTGTGCAGTTGCTGCAGCCTTAGTGCAAACTCTCTGCATGACTCTACCCATCAGAGGGCTCCGGGAGAAGATCCTCACCAGCTCCTGTAGATCAGCTGCATTATTTAGTGCTTCCTGACCCCCACTGAGCAGAAAGACTCATTGAAAATCTCTTAGGGTCCGATCCTACTCAAGTCATAATGGGAGCACTCCACACTAGAGCAAGAAGAGCAGAGTTAGTGACACAGTAATCAAGTATTTGAGTGACAAATATGGATTAGTTTTGGAATAATTCTGTATCTTTTTTTCTAATGAAATCAAATCCAATGCACATAAAGCAGAGTGCATAAATAACCCAAACTGAAACACCTGCCTTGTGCATCACAGAAGGGAAAACAGGAGCCAGCTAAATACCTAGGGAAGGCTAACGATCAGACTGTTGGGAGCATCTCAGTGTTAATTATTTCCATTACCTCCAGCCCTCAGTCATTGGGCTCTCTTTAGTGCTGACACACACCACCTGCCTGGCCAGCACAACAGGCGTTTAACCAGTAGAAAGCAGTAGCTCCCAGTTAACGATCCCACTGACCTGCTGTGTGTCATCAGAGAGACTCCTTTAGGCTCTAGTGAAGGGCAGGTGATGGAGCTGGTTCTCTGTTTCATCAGGCTCCAGGGTAATAAAGTGATTCATTATCTCCATTTCACTTGCTTAATTGAGAACAAATCTAATAGAGGATTTTGACTTTTCTTGGAGATTCCAGTACCTGTACAGAAATCATCTACTGTTGTCAGAAGATCATTCACTGAACAGTGTTCTAACAAATCATGGTGGTGTAGCTGCTAGGGGCTGCCTTTCTCTGGGTTTGGAATATAAATCCCTACCATCATCTTCCTCATATTTTTAGCACACTTTTACAGCTTCAGGGCCCACGCTTAAAGCAATTCACAAGCACATGTCATTCACAATATACTCTAATTTATTAATAGCAGACACAACAGTTCAGATTCCTCTCGGTCCTCGTCACGCCCAGGCGTGCTTAGTTTTACAGCAGAGGGGGGTTTAGTATCAGGCCCCAAGTGGTTTAAATACAGGCACAAAATGAACACTAGTCTAAATGGTGTGGTCAGTGGGCCAGCAGAAACTCTTGTGACCTTAGGAGAAGGCCAGGGATGCTGAAGGATGGTCTCCCTTGCTTGGGCAGTACGTTCCTGTGGCATTGTGACCTTAGGAGAAGGCCAGGGATGCTGATGGATGGTCTCCCCTGCTTGGGCAGTACGTTTCTGTGGCATTAAGCAGCTGAAAGAAAAAAAATGTTAGCATGGCTTTTTGTAACACCCATTATCTACTCCTGCCATCCCAGAGTTAAGCAATCAATTTTTCCAGTCTGAATCTGGGCATAAGAGGGTTCTTTGTTACCAGGTGGAAGCTCTCTGAGCAGCGAGACTGCTTCAGAATCCAAAGGGAATAATAATACCTGTGCCTTGATTTCTGCTTGTCATTGCTGCCTCACACTTTCCTTTGACTCAAGTGCCGACGCTCCATTTCTGTGCTGAGCGTTCCCTTATCAAGTGTCACTTTTCTTAATGCTGCACTTTTAAAAATCATTGCTACCCGAATGGAGCATCATCACTGTCTTGAAGATGTCACCCTTCCTGCTGCCTCTTCTCTCCCTACACCCGTGGCTTTACGTGCAGCCTGATGTCGAATTCCCAGACACATCCCTAGGAGTGAAGTGACTTTGACAGGAATAGGAGCAGACAAAGAGAAGTTGCTTGATTTAACTCTCAAGTTTTAACTCCCCCAACGTGGTGTGTGAGGGTGATGTGTGTAACTGTGCAATCTGCAATAGTTAAAGATTTCTCCTCAAGTCGTAATATTAAACTGACAAACGTTGCCCTGTGTTGGGGAATGCTGATAACTTTATTTTCCCTTATTTTATTGGTATGGCAAGTAGACAAAATTGTAACAGCCTCGCTCACCGGACTGTTGTTACTTGATGTGATCTGACAGGGGACTGTGAGCTTCCTCAGGGAGCAGAACGTGGAATTAATTATGGAAAGCTAAAGGGGGAACCTGAACTCCAGAACACTATCCCAAGGTACAAACAGAGTCTCAGCAGTGATGTTTTTTTAAAAAACCTGCATCAGAACTTTGTTCAAGTTGTTTGGTCACATAGACCAGACCAATATATTTATAAACATCTTTGTAAATGAATATATCCTTTCATGTATTTGTATTTTCTGGCTGATTGGTTTAACTGTAAACACATATAACTGGAGTTAGCTACTTGGGAAATGGCATTCATTGTGAAAATGATTCCATTGAACAGAGAGCTCAATTGATTATTAACTGTAAATATGTATGTGGACAAAAGTAGTGCCATTGCTGTGTGTTATTTAAATACTTTGATTCCTCCCATCCACCGACAAATAAATAGTACCCTGTATAAAACTGCTTCCTTGCCCAGCTGGTAAATTTTCCTGCTGATAATCATTACGGGACAGTTCTCATACCAACAGTTCTGGAAATCGGTTTAGCATTTCACATGTTCACTTATTAGATAAACAAAGATCAGTGAAAAATTAGATATTTGCTGTTTCCAGAAGAGAGAAGGACTTAGACAGCTAAAAAACCTTCTTAGGGCTCATGGTGCTGACATACTTTTTGGGCCAAGAAGGACAGAATCATAAAATATGGAGGTTCATAATTCAAGTGAATTTATGCCTCAAGGGCAGAGCAGCTTTTTACTACAGTACTTTATGCTTTGTATTCAAACATAATTGATGTGGTTGGAATATTGGGTTTTTTAGACATTTGCAGTCACATTGAATAATGTGTGCGATTGGTCAGAGTGGAAATTTCCCTTCAGCAGCTCAGGAAATTTTCTCCGCAGCACAAATACTGAAAGAGCTCTTCTGAGTTGCAGCCCAGCTGGTACAGGTCTGTTTCCAAAGCAGCATCTACTCCTGTGTTTTATGTCATCAATATCTAAGCAGGAGAAAGATACTTTTGATTTTTCTTGCTTCAGCCAAATTTGCCTGCATTATCAATATTTTATCGCATACAGTACATCTTCTGGGATTTAACAGTGACAATTATTACTGTGACAGATTCCAGCCTTGAAGATGGGATGCTTTTATTTTACCCAACCCTGATCCCCTACAAGTGCCAAACAATAGCCAGGTTTTCTCTCTTGCATTATATTTTTTTAAAGTTCCATCACAGCTGTGTCAATTGCGAGGCAAGAACATTTCACCCTGATGTAATTGTAAATTAACATTGCACTAAACTTACCCCAACAGGTAAAATTCTGAAAAACACTAAAGCTGCCTTTCAAGGAGAGAAATCTAAGAAGTGGCTGAATCCTTCCCAGATTATAGAAAGAAACAGAAGTTATGGTGAGGCAGGTAACACATACTTACAGAAACATGGCCATATAAGGCAGTTACAATATGTTATTTTAATGCCATAATTCATATTTAGCAAGCTCTGCTCCGCACCTCACGAAGCACAGCTTGATTTTAACCACTTTCCTATAGAAACAAAGCTTATACCATTATGCTTCTGTCCTTTTGGCCCCAGTAATATTAGAGCCATTAGCCAATTTTAACCAAATTTGAAAGAATAAATGTCTCCTGTCTTTGGGAGAACGGCAGCAAGACGACAGAAATGCAAACTGCTGTCCCCACAGAATGTCCCCTACCTGATGAGGAGACACTCAGCTCCAGACCAGCAGGAGCACACTCTCTGCTTCCCCCAGGCCCATCACAATAGATGGGTGACAAACCAATCTGTTAGATGTATATAAAGTTTGCTTCATCATTTAAATGCTATTCAAAACAATGAGGAAGAAAAATAATCTGATAGGAGAGCAAATCTATAGCCAAGCTTTGAGTAACCTCACCACAAAGGGTCAGACAGGCTGGGGATGTACCTAGTGGAACCTCATAGACTCCATAAATATAAAACAACACCATCCTTTCAATTCTATGCTAATAAGACACTTAAAAAACGTTCCTCAATGGCAACCTTAGAATTATCTTGTCTGCTATCACTCATTTTTAAACAAGGTTCCTTCAACATCGTTTCCGTGCGAATGCACTGACTGATGTCTTTCATTTCATTTCATTTCATTTCATTTCATTTCATTTCATTTCTCAGGCTTCTCTATTAGTCACGGGCTATTTACATAATGTGATGGAATTGGCACCTGGGTGGAGAATTCTGCACATTCTCTGTGCAGAATCCATGGCACCCTCACACCTACCGAGGGAGATTTGTTAATTCCTGCAGATGATTGGGCTGTAACAGCTACAGGAATTTGTCCTTCCAACCGGGAATGGCTGCTGGAGTCAGCTCTCAAAGTCTGGGGTCCCTCTAAAGAGGATCCCTGTTACTCCTACTTGGCAGCTCCATTTTTAAGTTGGAGATTCCTGCAGTGCTAAATTCCATGAATCCAGAGCCAGGTGTGGGAGGTGGCTCGGAGGCAGGGATTTCCCCACACACACTCTGCAGGGGATCAGCACAGCTCCCCCTCCACAAACTCCCAGCCACAGCTCCATTTCCCAGCACATTCACATCTCCCTCTTCTCCTCAACACAGCCCAACAGATTTGTCTGTTAACAAGCAACAAAATTACTACTTTGGGAGCTAAAATAATTTGGATGATCTATAGTTGTGTCAGATGATCACATGCATAAATTTCTGCCTGGAAGACATCTCGACATTTGCCTCTGATTTTCTAGTATCACCACTAAGCCTTCTCCCCGTGACTGTAGTCTGACCATATTCCCATATTTCCAATGGAAGACACTGAATCCACATGAGCTGGTTGCATTTTGGGGGTGGGAGGTGGGGGTATTTTGTTTGTTTCTTTGGGAGCTAAAATAATTTGGATGATCTACAGTTGTGTCAGATGATCACATGCTTAAATTTCTGCCTGGAAGACACCTCAAGATTTGCCTCTGATTTTCTATTATCACCACTAAGCCTTCTCCCCGTGACTGTAGTCTGACCATATTCCCATATTTCCAATGGAAGACACTGAATCCACATGAGCTGGTTGCATTTTGGGGGTGGGAGGTGGGGGTATTTTGTTTGTTTCTCAAATAAACGCAACCACTCTTTTCTTATGCGAGAAGTAAACCCAGGCAAGAATAAAACTGAAGTTTTATGTGGATCAAATCTGTGTAAAACAGCCTACGTTGGCTCCCAATGGGGTGATTCCTGCTTTGGGAGCTAAAATAATTTGGATGATCTATAGTTGTGTCAGATGATCACATGCATAAATTTCTGCCTGGAAGACATCTCGACATTTGCCTCTGATTTTCTATTATCACCACTAAGCCTTCTCCCCGTGACTGTAGTCTGACCATATTCCCATATTTCCAATGGAAGACACTGAATCCACATGAGCTGGTTGCATTTTGGGGGTGGGAGGTGGGGGTATTTTGTTTGTTTCTCAAATAAACGCAACCACTCTTTTCTTATGCGAGAAGTAAACCCAGGCAAGAATAAAACTGAAGTTTTATGTGGATCAAATCTGTGTAAAACAGCCTACGTTGGCTCCCAATGGGGTGATTCCTGCAGGCTCTGTCTGTCCCCAGCCCTTTGTCGGGGGGAAGCTCCGGGCTGGAGCAGGGAGGGACTGTGGAAAATGTCACACTCCAGCAGTTTTGAATGCCACCATCCGGGCTGGTGACCGTAAACGCGCTGCTAAGAGAGCGCATTCTCCAGGGGCATCCACAGCCTTTGAGCTCTGCACAACCCCCTGCCCACCCACAGCAGACCCCCCACTCATCAGGCAGAAATCCCAAAACCTAAGGTACAACCATATTTTGAAACATTCTTTATAAACTAAAACCAGCTAAAACTTTTGCCCGTGTTGAGGCGTGAACACAAATCCACGGACACGCTGCGTTTCGGCGTCAGTTCAAGTGAGTGAAGCGGTGACTGGCCGGGATGGCAGGATTCCTGGCTTCTAATTAAAGATGGAAACTCCTTTAAAAATTGGCCACGGAATTAGTATTGAATCCGAAAGCAAAATCTGAGTTGACTGAAAGGTCATCAAACACAGGGAGATAATTACTGCTCGATGTTCCAGGAAAACCAAGCTCTGACACTAAATTTAAAAGGCTGGAAGCCTTTGATGAACGATAACAAAAGTTTCTTTCTTTCCCATCCCCATCACACCAACAGACCGAGCACCGAGACACCGAGGGCATTCTGTGAGAAAACCCCAACAACCACGTGAGCCTGAGCATCCTGTTAAACCCCACGTCTTTATTCACTGAATATCAAATATTTCAAGGGAAAATGAACTCTTTTTTTTGTTGTTGTTAGCATCATTTACTTTGCTGACTAATCAATTTACAGAGTCGATCAGCTTTTGCTTACACAGCTTTGAGTCCTTGCCTCTTTCCAAAAGGAAAACAGTGTACTATGATTCTTGGAGTACAAAAGTTGTGTTAAAGGGCTGTTTGGGGTCAGGGTTAAAACACTTTCAGAGTGTTATTGAATGGAGGGGATCCACAGCAGCTGTGCAGACAGCATTTGAGAACAGCAACAGCAAGCTCTGAACAAAACCAAGTTCTGAACAACGAAAAATTATGAACAGTCAAATTAATATAATCAAGAGTTACAGCACATCTGCTGCTAAGAAATAATAGCTGCTTCTTGTATTCTTGGAAAAGCTCAGAAAAATCAACTCCTAGTTTAATAATTACAGCAGCTTCAGAAACAGAGAATGGCAGAGTCGCTGAGGACGGGAAGGGACCTTTTGAGATCGTCTGGTCTAACCCCCTGTGCTCAGTAAGATACAATGATTTTTCTTAAATATAATGATAAATTTACCTAATTAAAACCTGATCAGACAACTTCTCCTGGGAGAGCTAGCCCTGCAGGAGCCAAGAGGGTGTTTGGGGCCAGCAGTGCCCACGTTTCTCCATGGCACATCACCTGCCCACCACTGATCTCCAGGGGAAGCTTGGTGCCGGCTCCGCTTCAGGATCTCCCCACCCTGGAGGATTCTTTTTCTCCGTCCCAGTTCATGTTGCTGGAAAACCAGGAGCTGAATTTTCTAATTAAAAAAAAAAATTAAAAATCAACCTTTCTCCAGTGGGGGCCACTCTGGCTGCCAGAGCTGTCGGGGAGGCGGTGGTGAGCAGACGTGATGTGGAGCCACCGATGAAGCAGGCAGGAGCCTGGTACGTCTGGGCAGATGAGCAATGGAAAAAGTAATTTTACTTTTTTTTAATTTTTTTAATCCAACAGCTCCAAGCAGGAAAAAAATTAAAAATCAACCTTTCTCCAGTGGGGGCCACTCTGGCTGCCAGAGCTGTCGGGGAGGCGGTGGTGAGCAGACGTGATGTGGAGCCACCGATGAAGCAGGCAGGAGCCTGGTACGTCTGGTCAGATGAGCAATGGAAAAAGTAATTTTATGGTTTTTTTAAATTTTTTAAATCCAACAGCTCCAAGCAGGGCTGAAACCAACAGAAATCAGTTTCTTGCCCACTTCATCTGTGGAATTACGATGGGTGTGGAAGCTCGTGTTTCAGTACATGGTACAGAAACAGAGACCAGCAGAACTGCCTTACCTGACCAGAATCCAGAGACCCTGCAAATCACAGCCATCTACATTTTATATTAAATATGTCAAATTTGATCCTCAGCAATATGTGTCAACCTTTTATACTGACTTTATTTGTTTTACCTTTAGAGCAATCAAAGTGATCCCCGAGGCAGCCATTACTCACATGCCACCTCCAGCACAATCGCATTAGCGCCGCGTTTACTCCAAAAGCCAAAGCCTCGGAGCGGAGACGAACCGACCGCTCAGCATCAAAATGAGGTGGCCTGAACACAACAGGCACCCGGCCCCCATCTCCAGCCCCGTCTTGGAGAGGACCGTGCTCACCATATGGTGCTCCTGCTACGCCTGTGCTATTTCTAGCTTCAAACACTGGAAGTGAAATGGACAGATTTAAAAATAAGGCTTTGATCCCGCCAAGGCGTCTGCTGACCACACCACGGACCTTATTTTTGCCAGTAGTCAAACCAGCATTGTGCCAAGGTCCCTGTTAGTCCCTTGATAAGACAGTTTCACACACTTTGTTCTTTCTTACCCAATTCCTTAGATCTCCCTTTACCTGCATCGCTTTCTCTCCCGCTCTTCTTGCAAACCCACGTGCCTGGATTCGTATGTGCTTTGACTCCGGTCATTCGTATGACTTTGACCCTCTACTCTGCACTTGTGAGATCCCACCTGGAATACTGTGTCCAGCTTTGGAGTCCTCAACACAGAAAGGACATGGACCAGTTGGAACAGGTGCAGCGGAGGGCCACGAAGATGATCAGAGGGATGGAGCACCTCTCCTGTGAAGACAGGCTGAGGGAGCTGGGGGTGTTCAGCCTGGAGAAGAGAAGGCTCCGGGGAGACCTTATAGCAGCCTTTCAATATCTGAAGGGTGCCTATAGAAGAGCTGGGGAGGGACTCTTTGCCAGGAAGGGTAATGATAGGACAAGGGGAAACAGTTTTAAATTGGAAGAAAAAAGATTCAGATTAGATATCAGAAAGAAATTTTTTACTACGAGGGTGGTGAGGCACTGGAACAGGTTGCCCAGGGAAGTTGTGGCTGCCCCATCCCTGGAAGTGTTCAAGGCCAGGCTGGATGTGGCCTTGAGCAACCTGCTCTAGTGGGAGGTGTCCCTGCCCATGGCAGGGGGGTTGGAACTCAATGATCTTTGAGGTCCTTTCCAACCCAAACCATTCTATGATTCTGTGATTCTATGATTACTTATCCAGCTGGAAAGAAAGCAAACCTATTCTCTAGGCAATTAAATGAGTCCCTCACTTCTTTAAAGCCTCATTACAACACTCACCCAACATCCACCATCAGCAGAAGGTGCCACTTGTGCAGCCCAAAGAGACCTCCTGAGGACTGGCTGACCCTGTGCCCATCACCCCGCGCCCAGGCCTCTGGGCACAGCTCCCAGTCAAAGTCTGGGGGAAAACCAGGTACTGACAGCTCTTTCCCATGCAAAGTTGCCCACATCCCAGTGTCAGTTTTAGATAACATTAAAAATAAATTAACAGTTTACCAATAAAATTAATTTCTACATAAATTGCTGGATTTCTAGTTATGGATTTTTGGGTAGACCAAACACTCCTTTCAAAGCAAATTATTAGAGCTGTTTAAAAACCATCCTTTTTACTCTACTGTTCAGCATCTTTACATCATTACTATTTTTAGATCTCAGCCAGTTTCCCTCTCCCTCCTTCTCTCTACCACTCCTTGACTTACTGGGAAAGACCAAAGATGAA